>NC_134358.1:553574879-553687379 GCF_048569485.1 Anomaloglossus baeobatrachus | reverse complement strand
CTGCAGAGCGTCATCATCATTGGGGGTCTCTACCTGACCGCAGAGCGTCATCCTCATCGGGGGTCTCTACCTGACCGCAGAGCGTCATCCTCATCGGGGGTCTCTACCTGACTGCAGAGCGTCATCATCATCGGGGGTCTCTACCTGACTGCAGAGCGTCATCCTCATCGGGGGTCTCTACCTGACCACAGAGCGTCATCCTCATCGGGGGTCTCTACCTGACTGCAGAGCGTCATCATCATCGGGGGTCTCTACCTGACTGCAGAGCGTCATCCTCATCGGGGGTCTCTACCTGACCGCAGAGCGTCATCCTCATCGGGGGTCTCTACCTGACTGCAGAGCGTCATCCTCATCGGGGGTCTCTACCTGACTGCAGAGCGTCATCCTCATCGGGGGTCTCCACCTGACTGCAGAGTGTCATCCTCATCGGGGGTCTCTACCTGACTGCAGAGCGTCATCCTCATCGGGGGTCTCCACCTGACTGCAGAGTGTCGTCCTTATCGGGGGTCTCCACCTGACTGCAGAGCGTTGACGTAGCCGACTTGAGTGGGCTCACATTCAGTGGCGTCTGGCATATCAGAGAGGTTTCTCTTCACGGATAAATCCTGTTTTTCACTGCAGATGGTGGTCACACCAAATACAGACTGTTTATTTGCCCTCCAGTAGACCCCACTAATACTGTAAAACTGCACATTTTAGAGTGGCCTTTTTTTGTAGCCAGCCTTAGGCGCACCTGTGCAATAATCATGCTGTCTAATCAGCATCTTGATATGCCACGCCTGTGAGGTGGGTGGATTATCTCAGCAATAGAGAAGTGATCACTAACACAGATGACAGATTTCTGAACAATATTTGAGAGAAAAGTCCTTTTCCGTACACAGAAAAACTCTTAGATCTTTGAGTTCAGCTCATGAAAAATGGGAGCAAAAACAAAAGTGTTGTGTTTATATTTTTGTACAGTGATTATATAAATATATATATATATATAACTATTCATGTGCAATGCATTGTGGGTTGTGTGAAATTAGAGGAGTGTTCCCGAATCTATGCCACACGTGTCTCAGGCTGTGACTTAATTGCAGCTTAGTTGCAAAAAAAAAAAAAAACACAAAAAAAAAAAAACAGACCCCGACTTCTAATATCACACAGCCCCTTTTAGTGTTTTTTAAATGGTATTGTGCACCTTTAAGCACAATGGTAAAGCTTATCTATGATAATAAACTACATGAAGTGACTGAAAACTCATTACATTGCTTATCCTGTACTATGAGTTACCTCCTGTATTATACTCCAGAGCTGCACTCACTATTCTGCTGGTGCAGTCACTGTGTACATACATTACATTACTGATCCTGTACTGATCCTGAGTTACATCCTGTATTATACTCCAGAGCTGCACTCACTATTCTGCTGGTGCAGTCACTGTGTACATACATTACATTACTGATCCTGAGTTACCTCCTGTATTATACTCCAGAGCTGCACTCACTATTCTGCTGGTGCAGTCACTGTGTACATACATTACTGATCCTGTACTGATCCTGAGTTACCTCCTGTATTATACTCCAGAGCTGCACTCTCTATTCTGCTGGTGCAGTCACTGTGTACATACATTACATTACTGATCCTGTACTGATCCTGAGTTATAGCCTCTATACTACTCCAGAGCTGCACTCACTATTCTGCTGCTGCAGTCACTGTGTGTATACATTACATTACTGATCCTGCACTCACTATTCTCCATCAGCAGAATAGTGAGTGCAGCTCTGGAGTATAATATAGGATGTTACGCAGGAATAATACAGGATAAGTAATGCAATGTAAATACAGTAACCGCAGCAGCAGAATAGTGAGTGCAGCTCTGGAGTATAATACAGGAGGTAACTCAGGATCAGTACAGGATCAGTAATGTATGTACACAGTGACTGCACCAGCAGAATAGTGACTGCAGCTCTGGAGTATAATACAGGAGGTAACTCAGGATCAGTACAGGATCAGTAATGTATGGACACAGTGACTGCACCAGCAGAATAGTGAGTGCAGCTCTGGAGTATAATACAGGATGTAACTTGGGATCAATTGAAGATTAAGAAAATCAACTCAAATTTAGATTCCATATATAAATATGTCAATTAAAGTTACACATACCTTTTAATTCAATTCTGTTACTGTGTGATCACATTTGCAAATATATATATATTTTTAATTTAACATTTTTTATAGTCACCAAAAATTCAGAGTATCCAAAATCAATGTCATAATTTGGGTCCCTGTAATATTTGACCTATAGGTTTAATGTTTATTTCTTAATGACCTAATGTACATTCACGGGGGGTGCAAATCCCAATGCATAGCCCACCTGCGCCTCCCTAACTGCTGCCGCCGCTGGTTTGGGGCCGGGGTGCGGAGGATCCACCATAAGCTTTTGTTCCCAGGTTGCGCTGTGTGAGGGAGAGAACCACATGAAGGTAATTGCACATGAAAAAAGGAGAACTAAAGATCTAAAAAAAAAATCTCTCAGGACTAATAAGAGGCGCTGATACATTGTAACAGATGACGGCAATGTATCTAATCACCTCTCTCCTCCTCACCCGTCACCGCTACTGGCTTTAGGTGGCTTTAGTGATTGCGGATGACGGCTGAAATCTAGGAAGGTAGAGTCCGAATTTGCTTTCAATTCCTGCAAAAGTCGCCACTGCTAGTTTGTATCCGCCGACGTGGTCCGGATTTGGCGCCGGCAGCGTGATGCGGGACTTGGGGACCGGCCCTGACCCGGCTGGTTTCCTGGAAAGAAAGAAAAATAAATAAATAATTATTCCTTCAGTACTTAGGACATGAAACCTTATATCAGAACTAGAGTTGAGCGGATTGCCAATAATCCGGGTCTGGCGGATCAGTGGCGGGTTAACAAGGAAGTCTGAGATCCGATCCGGAATCCGGGCTAATATATGTCAATGAGGAGCGGAATCCGGGACGAGAGCGAGAGAGTGAGCGCAAGAGAGAGCAAAAGAGAGCGCAAGAGAGCGCAAGAGAGAGCAAAAGAGAGCAAAAGAGAGCGCAAAAGAGCGCAAGATTGCAAAAGAGAGCGCAAGAGAGCAAAAGAGAGCGCAAGAGAGCAAAAGAGAGCGCAAGAGAGCGCAAGAGAGAGCGCAAGAGAGCGCAAGAGAGAGCAAAAGAGAGCGCAAGAGAGCAAAAGAGAGCGCAAGAGAGCAAAAGAGACCGCAAGAGAGCAAAAGAGACCGCAAGAGAGCAAAAGAGAGCGTAAGAGAGCGCAAGAGAGCGCAAGAGAGCGCAAGAGAGCAAAAGAGAGCGCAAGAGAGCAAAAGAGAGCGCAAGAGAGCAAAAGAGAGCGCAAAAGAGCAAAAGAGAGTGCAAGAGAGCAAAAGAGCGCAAGAGAGCAAAAGAAGAGGCGTGCGGGAGAGAGAGAGCGCGAGAGAGAGAGCGCGAGAGAGAGAGCGCGAGAGAGAGAGCGCGAGAGAGAGAGCGCGAGAGAGAGAGCGCGAGAGAGAGAGCGCGAGAGAGAGAGCGCGAGAGAGAGAGCGCGAGAGAGAGCGCGCGAGAGAGAGCGCGAGAGAGAGAGCGCGAGAGAGAGAGCGCGAGAGAGAGAGCGCGAGAGAGAGAGCGCGAGAGAGAGAGCGCGAGAGAGAGAGCGCGAGAGCGCGAGAGCGAGAGAGCGCGAGAGAGAGCAAAAGAGAGCGCAAGAGAGCAAAAGAGAGCGCAAGAGAGCAAAAGAGACCGCAAGAGAGCGCAAGAGAGCGCAAGAGAGCAAAAGAGAGCGCAAGAGAGCAAAAGAGAGTGCAAGAGAGCAAAAGAGCGCAAGAGAGCAAAAGAAGAGGCGTGCGGGAGAGAGAGAGCGCGAGAGAGAGAGCGCGAGAGAGAGAGCGCGAGAGAGAGAGCGCGAGAGAGAGAGCGCGAGAGAGAGCGCGAGAGAGAGAGCGCGAGAGAGAGCGCGAGAGAGAGAGCGCGAGAGAGAGAGCGCGAGAGAGAGAGCGCGAGAGAGAGAGCGCGAGAGAGAGAGCGCGAGAGAGAGAGCGCGAGAGAGAGAGCGCGAGAGAGAGAGCGCGAGAGCGCGAGAGCGAGAGAGCGAGAGAGCGAGAGAGCGAGAGAGAGAGGGCGAGAGGGCGAGAGGGCGAGAGAGCAAGAGAGCGCGAGAGAGCGAGCGAGAGAGAGAAAAAAAAAATTGCCGGATCTGGATCGTGCACCCAGAATCCCGCGTCCGGGTCGGACCCGGATCTACCACTGAAACCGCGCTGATCCGGATTTTTACAGTTCGGGACCGCTCAACACTAATCAGAACTTCCCAATTCTCAAAAAGTGTTTGATCCCTAAATATCTTTTTTTGTGCGGTGCAAGTTGTATTTTTGAGGGCAGGGGGGGGCTGGGGGGTGGGGGGGGGGGGGGGGGGGTGGGGGGGGGGGGGGGGGAGTGGGGGGCAGTTGTGGTTTAGAATATAGAATAGAAAAGATTTATGTATCATATGTTTATTTTTAGATTTTAATACCTTTTAGGTCCTTCATATTAGAACACTAAAGAACGATGGAAGGTAAAAACTTACACTCCTCCGAAATCCACGTAGAACCATCGCTGCAATAATTCATAGGTCACCAGTGTCACACCGAACTGTGGAGAGGACCTGAACACACGGGCTGCAAAATGACACAAGACGCGTATGTGAGGACATAGGGGACATGTCCAAGATCAAACCGAGAATATCGGATGGGAGCGCAGATAGAGAGAGGACTGACTGATACAAACCGGACAGATAGAAGGTCAGAGACCATCAGATCAGATGACCAACTACCTGATCTCCCATCCAATTTACCTGATCTCTCATCTATTTATCTGACTCCCATCTAATCTCTCTCCTATTTATCTGATCTCCTATCTGATCTCCCACCTATTTATCAGATCTCACACCTATTTATCAGATCCTCTACCTGATGCCCAACCTATTTATCTGATCTTCCATCTATTTGATTCCCTCCTATTTATCTTGATCTCTACCCAATCTCCCACCTATTTATCTGATCCCCTACCTGATCTCACACCTATTTATATGATCTACCTGAAGGTCCACCTATTTGATCTTCCATCTACTTATCTGATCTTGCATCTATTTATCTGATCTCCCACCTATTTACCAGATTCCCTACCTGATCTCCCACCTATTTATCTGAACTGAACATCCTACTGATCTCCCACCTATTTATCTGAACTGAACTCCTACCCGATCTCCCACCTATTTATCTGAACTGAACTCCTACCCGATCTCCCACCTATTTATCTGAACTGAACTCCTACCCGATCTCCCACCTATTTATCTGAACTGAACTCCTACCCGATCTCCCACCTATTTATCTGAACTGAACTCCTACCCGATCTCCCACCTATTTATCTGAACTGAACTCCTACCCGATCTCCCACCTATTTATCTGAACTGAACTCTTACCCGATCTCCCACCTATTTATCTGATCCCCTACCCGATCTCCCACGTATTTATCTGATCCCCTACCCGATCTCCCACCTATTTATCTGATCCCCTACCCGATCTCCCACGTATTTATCTGATCCCCTACCCGATCTCCCACCTATTTATCTGGTCCCCTACCCAATCTCCCACCCATTTATCTGAACTCCTACCTGATCTCCCACCTATTTATCTGATCCCCTACCCGATCTCCCACCTATTTATCTGATCCCCTACCCGATCTCCCACCTATTTATCTGGTCCCCTACCCGATCTCCCACCCATTTATCTGAACTCCTACCTGATCTCCCACCTATTTATCTGATCCCCTACCCGATCTCCCACCTATTTATCTGGTCCCCTACCCGATCTCCCACCTATTTATCTGATCCCCTACCCGATCTCCCACCTATTTATCTGATCCCCTACCCGATCTCCCACCTATTTATCTGATCCCCTACCCGATCTCCCACCCATTTATCTGAACTCCTACCTGATCTCCCACCTATTTATCTGATCCCCTACCCGATCTCCCACCTATTTATCTGAACTGAGCTCCTACCTGATCTCCCACCTATTTATCTGATCCCCTACCCGATCTCCCACCTATTTATCTGAACTGAACTCCTACCTGATCTCCCACCTATTTATCTGATCCCCTACCCGATCTCCCACCTATTTATCTGAACTCCTACCTCATTTCCACCTATTTATGTGACCCCCATCTGATCTCCCACCTATTTATCTGAACTGAACTCCTACCCGATCTCCCACCTATTTATCTGAACTGAACTCCTACCCGATCTCCCACCTATTTATCTGGTCCCCTACCCGATCTCCCACCCATTTATCTGAACTCCTACCTGATCTCCCACCTATTTATCTGATCCCCTACCCGATCTCCCACCTATTTATCTGAACTGAACTCCTACCCGATCTCCCACCTATTTATCTGATCCCCTACCCGATCTCCCACCTATTTATCTGGTCCCCTACCCGATCTCCCACCCATTTATCTGAACTCCTACCTGATCTCCCACCTATTTATTTGAACTCCTACCTGATCTCCCACCCATTTATCTGAACTATTATCTGATCTCCCACCTATTTATCTGACCCCCTATCTGATCTCCCACCTATTTATCTGGCTCCCATCTGATCTAGCGGTAGAACAGTTAAACGCATCAGTGCTTACATAAGCATGAGAAAATCTTACCTCCAGCGCCTTTCCACAACGCCCGGTGTCCTTCCTCTCGCAGGATTTTCCGGAAGCAGTCTATGACACCAGAATAAGTGGTTTGACCGGCTCGTGCTGCGACCTGTAGTCGTGTCTTAATGACATCGGCGGGGGTCACTAGAGAAGCCGCCGGCATACCTGTGGACCACACACTCATCAATAAATTGACCTCGTAACACAGCAACTCACAGTAAAAATGTCAACTTCTTTGGTTTCCATGAATAATCCCTAACAAGTCCATGGGCTCTATGTAGTATTGCATCATCGAGCAGCGGATTACTCAGGCTTTTCAAAAGCCAAACCCACAGAAATGAAACTTTTATAAGTGTCTGGTTGAGATCACTCCATTAAAGGAGGTACATATACAGTATTATAACCTACTGTCTCACTGGTGGTCCTGGGTGTGCATCGGTTACAAAGTATCCAATTAGGTGGTCTTGGTTTGTGACATAGGACCTTGGTTTCTACCAGTAATGGTAGCCATTGCAGGGCTCATTATGGTCGTCTGCTGGCTTCTTATGGCTAGTTACACAACGAAAGTTCCCGTATCACAGTAGACTTGAGATTTATAATAAAATGTTGGGTGACCATCATCACAGGAGCTATAATGATGGCCAAGTTGGTTGTCCTCCATGTCTTCCTGAAGTACCAAAAAACCTGATGGCTCAAAGTAAATTTAAAGAAGCTCTGCTGAAAACTAAACGTTTCCTAACGGATTAAGGAATCTCTGTAAGTCAGTATCACATCTGTTCTTTACATATCATGTCTACCATAGGAAGGCTGCTGCATATAAATCATCTGAATCCGGATTTGGCGACACCACGCCATGGGTGGATGGATACAAATTTGGGTAACACCTACTGAAAGTCTGAGATCGTTCATCAAAAATTGCATCAGGTCACGAAAATGTGCACAAATGATGCAGCCCATCGCAAGCCCTCCCCAAAAGATGAAATAACTACATAACACTATTCCGATATATTGGACTAGAAGGTCCTACAAAAGGTCAACTCAAGATGGGAGAGTCCATCATGGACTTTGCCATCCACCAGGAACTAGAAGGCAAAAGTTTTGACTTCTCTTGAAGGAGGGAGCTAAAGTTACAGAGAGTGAGGAGCCTTAGGGTTACTTTGCACACTACGACATCGGAGGTGCGATGTCGGTGGGGTCAAATCGAAAGTGACGCACATCCGGCGTCGCTGTCGATATCGTAGTGTGTAAATCCTTTTTGATACGATTAATGAGCGCAAAAGCGTCGTAATTGTATCATCGGTGTAGTGTCCGACATTTTCATAATTACACTGCAGCAACGGTACGATGTTGTTCCTCATTCCCCTGCGGCAGCACACATCGCTGTGTGTGAAGCCGCAGGAGCGTGGAACATCTACCTGCATCACCGCGGCTCACGCCGGCTATGCGGAAGGACGGAGGTGGGCGGAATGATTACGTCCCGCTCATCTCTGCCCCTCCGCTTCTATTGGCCGCCTGCCGTGTGACGTAGCTGTGACGCCGCATGACCCACCCCCTTAGGAAGGAGGCGGGTCGCCGGCCAGAGCGACGTCGCAGGGCAGGTGAGTGCATGTGACGCTGCCGTAGCGATAATGTTCACTACGGCAGCGATCACAAGATATCGCAGCAGCGACAGGGGCGGGAACTATCGGGCTCGGCATCGCAAGCATCGGCTTGCGATGTCGTAGTATGCAAAGTACCCCTTAGGCTGCTTTCACATTGCATTTCGATCTCCATTTAGTGGTCAGTTTTTACGCATGGGCACCCTTCTTGATGTCCATTCTGGTGGTTGATGGCCAAACACAATACCCCATAAAGCCACTTTCGCACTGCGTTGCTCTTCTCGTTCAGTGGTCCTGTCGAGGTTTCTGCCCGAACCCCCCCGCAAAATGGGTCTCGGATGTATGCGCCGACGGGGCCATTGGCTATAATGGTGCAGACAGAGTCACCATGTGCTCTATCGTGCAGGATTTTCGGGAGTATACACTGTCTGGAAGCAGACACTCAGACATAGTCTACTACTTCTGAGTGTTCATCTCCAATAAGCGTATATTCCTGAAAATGGTGTGTATATTCCTGAAAATGGTGTGTATATTCCTGAAAAAATTATAGCCAATGGCCCCGTCGGCGCATACGTCTGAAACACGTTTTGTGGGGAGGGGGGTTCGGACAAAAGCACCAATTAGACCCACTGGGCGGGGAGAGGAACAAAGTGTGAAAGTGGCTTTATGGGGTATTGTTTGGCCATCAAGCCTCAGAATGGACATCAAGTAAAGTGAAGAAGGATGACGTCCGAAAGGAATTACAAGAATTCCTCAAAATTTAATAGCAAAAAGGCCAGGAAAATAAGGTGATGGCGCTCAAACGTGCGTGTAAACATGCCTTCGATTAGTGGGATATGGACATCAGTCCGAGGGAACTTCTGCCCAATGGGCTTTCAAAACCAAACTATTTGGATGCTCAAAAGGTTTCTGCTTGAAGTCCAGTATAAGACCACTGAGGGGACTCCATATCTCAAGGGAGATATTACGCATTAATCTTTAATAAATGCATTACAGAATGAGTCTTTATTTAGTATTTTTCCCAATGGTATGAGCCTAAGGGCAGTGGAGATCTCCGAAATATGACTGAGCTCATGTTTCCCAGCAGGAAATTATCTCATGGTAAGACGTGTGCCATCATCTCTTGAGGTTTGTTTCTTTTTTTCTTAAACCCTAAATTAGAGGCTACGAAAGGATAATGAATGAATTTCCATATCCGCCCCAAGAAATAAAAGCCTCCCTACGATAAGGGACATCCGTGCCCGACCATTACCCTATGGAGGTTATACCACCGACCATGACATAAAAAGTTCCAGCAAGTTCTGACAAACGGGGCCGTCTCCGCTTTCGAAAATCCAGCTCCACACAATCCCCAACATGTCTCATGATTAAACTCAGATTTTTGGGAGGTGAAAGCTCTTTGGCCTTTTGCTTTTTTTTTTCACGCCTCTTTGTGGCTACTGGCAAGGAACACACAGCGAGCTGAAAAGCAAAGTCTTCAAACTCACCACCGCTGCCGCCACCACTTTACCCACAGGCGCGCGCAAGCATGACTGTCTGCCACCACCTTAAATAACCCTATGTAAACTCTGCATCCTTGCAAAGAAACATTTCTGTGCAAAATCAGCAAACCAAAATACAGCTAGGATTTCAGGGAGGGAGGGTAGGAGAAAACCCCCCAAAACTTTCATCTCTCCCAATGCATTCGCTCTGCACAGTGCTAGAGCCCCTCGCTCATGGCACACAATATCCATGTAGGTGGGTAACGTTCAGTGTATATTAGATGGAAATGAAGAACACATGGCCAAGCACTTGGAAATTAGCATTCAGACCCAGCACTGGCTTTACGTAACGCACTTTCCAATGGTCTACCTAATGCTCGGAGAGCTACTTTACTTAGGATTTTGATTTACACGATCGGTAAAAGTACCACTTAGGAACTTGTAATATGTCCTTTTTGTTACGTATTTGACCTGGAAACCACCACCAAGAAGGCTAGTTGCTACTCCGATAACTTCAGATGGGTTTTTCCGGCATCGGGTGTCATTCCAAGTTCATTAGCGCCTCATTTCTTTCTGAAAGTCTCAGTAGGAGACACTGAAGAAACGGTCACCTTCCTTCAGTTTTTTTTGCATAGTTTTCCCGATGGAGCATTTTCTTTATGAGTCTACACCAGCTGGATCTCCACATGCAGAATCAGTTTTGTCCAAGAGACCTCTTCCGGAGTCAACCAGAAGCTACGCAGAGTAAAAACTTTATAATAGCCGACTACAAATGGACGTCTCCGGTTAGCACCAAATCGCCGATTAAGTTGCATGGCTCTATAAGAGGTTGGATGTCAACTTACAAGGTAGCTACCAAAAGACCATGATAGACAGTTTTATTCCTTCCGGAAGGGAGCTATTTTGCACCTCCAGAATTAACTAGACAGAGGATATTGGTGGAGGAAGGAAAGATTGCCGTGGTCCAGCTACCAAGAAGGACCGAACTTGACTATGAATAAGGCTTGCCAAATTTTCCCTCTCAAATCTACCAAAGACAAGCAAACGAAGCCATGAAAATAACATGAAAAAAAACCTCTTCGAAAATCAGCAACTTGCCATTGGTTCCATTAGAGGTGAACTGTCATCTGAGTATCTGATCTTTACTAAAGTTGTGTCTAAAGCCCCTTTTATTGCTTATTAAGTCCTTACCTTGCTCATTGAATGTTGTGCGGAAATAGTAGAGCATTCCAGTCTTGAAGTTTCAAACACAAGTGCACCGGCAGCAGGGCGGACACTATACTTCCAGTGCTTCTATTTTCCCACCCATCGACATAGTTTGGTCTTTGATTGACAGGTCATTCGTGCTCGAGAGGGGTCATCTCTAATGATGGGCGATTGTGCTCACCACTGCGTGATACTCAATCGAGCCTCGAGGTGCTCCGGTACTCGGCTGAATATCATAGGTGCTCAGATGTTTCGTCCGTGCAACATGGAACACAACGCACAGGTTTGTTTCACTGCATGATGTATGCAGGCACCCCAGTGAGAGCCATTTGCAGTCTCTGAATGGCTCTCATTGGGGGTTAAAACAATGTTTTTTGATGTACTAGGTCCCAAAAAAAACCAAATCCCGCCATGTCTCCCCCTTGAAATGCTCTCTTTATGACTGGCTGTATGTGGGGTGGAGAGTTGAACTAGCCAATCATCGACTTCCATTATACTCGTTACTGGAGTTGAGCCCTTTAAGAGCGTCTGACCTGCTCAACTCGAGGACCGAGCATTTTAGTACTCGCCCATCACTAGTCACAGAATCATAGAATCATAGAATGGTAAAGTTGGAAGGGACCTCAAGGGCCATCGAGTCCAACCCCCTGCGAGTGCAAACTTTCCTAAATCATCCCAGCTATATGTTTATCCAGTTTCTGCTTGAAGATTTCCATTGATGGAGAGCTCACTACCACCCGTGGTCGCCTGTTCCACTCCACGACTCTCATCTCATCAGAGGAGGCAGCGCATGCGCAGATCAATAGTCCGGCTTTCTCAACGTCATCAGGAGTTTACGGCAGATGTGCTACACACTTTGAGAAGCCGATCCCGGACAATGAAGGCGCCTGTGCAGAATCTTGTGTCAAGGGGGAAAGACAGAGAAGAGTGACATGGAGGGAAAAATAGGGAGAAGACAAGATGGAGAGCTGGAAGTGCACTATCCGCCTGCAGTATTTCCAATTAAAACTTCACAATTGGATTTCTCTACCTATTCCAAACAAAATACTACAAGCAAGGTATGGATTTAATAAGCATTAAAGGGCCTTTACTGCTTCCCTTTAACTCTTCAGATCAGCACAAAAACTGAACTGACAGCTGAAGGAAATTCCCTTAAAACTGGGTGGCAATTTGGGTGCACTTGAGCATGCGCCAACCTTTTCAAGGCAATGGCAGTGCCAGAAAAAGCAGAAAAGTCGGCACTCTGTTTTTCCATAACTTCCATAGACTTTACTAGAGAGCGCTGTGTGCACCTCTGCATCGCCATTCATAGAGGGTGGAGGTCACGTGACTACTGTTCTAGCAACAGTGTCCCAAATTGTGACCAACCATGTACCCCATGGTTAGGACAAATTTTTGGGAATGCACTGGAGGTCACGTGATCATTGTTCTACCAAGTGTCCCAAAATGTAGCCACCCACGTAAACTGTGGCTAGGACAAATTTATGGAAATGCACTGGAGGTCACGCCTCCACTGTCCTACTAACGGTCCCAAAATGTAGCCACCCACGTACCCTGTGGATAGGACAAATTTATGGAAATGCACTGGAGGTCACGCGTCCACTGTCCTACTAACGGTCCCAAAATGTAGCCACCCACGTACCCTGTGGATAGGACAAATTTATGGAAATGCACTGGAAGTCACGCGTCCACTGTCCTACTAACAGTCCCAAAATGTAGCCACCCACGTACACTGTGGATAGGACAAATTTATGGAAATGCACTGGAAGTCACGCGTCCACTGTCCTACTAACAGTCCCAAAATGTAGCCACCCACGTACCCTGTGGATAGGACAAATTTATGGAAATGCACTGGAGGTCACGCGTCCACTGTCCTACTAACAGTCCCAAAATGTAGCCACCCACGTACCCAGTGGATAGGACAAATTTATGGAAATGCACTGGAGGTCACGCGTCCACTGTCCTACCAACGGTCCCAAAATGTAGCCACCCACGTACCCTGTGGATAGGACAAATTTATAGAAATGCACTGGAAGTCACGCGTCCCACTGTCCTACCAACGGTCCCAAAATGTAGCCACCCACGTACCCTGTGGATAGGACAAATTTATAGAAATGCACTGGAAGTCACGCGTCCACTGTCCTACTAACGGTCCCAAAATGTAGCCACCCACGTACCCTGTGGATAGGACAAATTTTTGAGGATGCACTTTTTAATAAACCTTCTCTATTCTATGCAACCTTTGTCCTGTGAGTAAACCGGCACGCGTGGTGGAAATGCCATCCACAGTGACTATTACTTGTGGATTCTTCCTCCAGCTCCAAACTAAACAAATCTCCAAAGGAAACATGGAATCTTTTCTTTCTGCAGTTTAATAAGTCCGTGAAGGTTTCAGCCAAACCATCATGGTCTGGCTCTTCGAGCTCCAAACAACGGCAGTAAACAGCCGCACACAGGAGACGATGTACATCTGAGGAGGCGCAAAATAAAAATAGAGAGGCCATCTATAACATGTGGTCACGGGAAAACATGACACTCACCAAATTATCCCGTCAATCCAGCGCCCAAAGCAAGCTTGCGAGAATAGACAAGCATGTCTGTGAGCGGAGACCACCTAGATGGCACCGCGGTGATGCCGAAACCCAACCAACCTGTATTAAGCCTGCGCCTGGAGAGCCCACTAACGCAGCATCAGAAGAAAATGCCTGACTAACTGGAAAGTGCCCAATCATTTGGCATTTTTAGAGGTCCTTAGGATAAGTCTCCAGATCGGTGTAGGGGTGGTAGAGTCCCACCGATCAGCTGTGATCAGGTCCTGCAAGAGTCGTAGGTACACGGAGCGCAGAGCCGTCACAGCACAGCACTGTTCACGGTTCAGTGGCTGCTCTCAGGTACTGCAGCTCCGCCACTATTGGAGTGAACGGTACCCAAGAATGACCACTACACAGTATAGCAACTGCATTTTTGCAGAAACGCCAACTTACTCACCGCCCTGGCCATCCACTTGTACTGCTGCCTCCTTCCCCTCCTGGGCCCTTTACATGCCGCACAAGGTTCCCAGGAGTGCACTTAAGACGTGCATGCTCTTAAAGGGCCAGCGCTCCATCTACCGGAAATGCCTCTGTACTTATGGCTGAAAAGCACTATGTATTTAAGGCACCCTCGCATTAGGGAAGGTGCCTGCAAAACACCTTTTGTTAGTCAGTGTCCTTTCTGTGTAGCTAGTTGTCAGGTCCAGTTATCCCAGTGGCTGTTACCTATACTTGACTCTGCCTTCCTATACCTGTCTATTCCTGCCATGCCTACCATTTCTGTCCATACACACCTGTCCAGCCTGTCTCAGTCACCCCACTTGTATCCTTCTATACCTGTATCAGTCACCTGACCTAGGGGGTCAGCTGCCACAGTCCTGGTCACTGCCCTGGGAGTGGTATCTGGCGTCCGCCTTGCAGTGGGTGCTTAGTTAATCCCCTCCCACGAAAGGGGTAAGTCCGGGCTGCCCCTGTGGTCCAGTGGGTCCACTAATTCCGCTCGTTGCCTCTGCATCGGCCGTGAGCGTTACACACACAGGCTGTGGTGTTCTGGTCCTTTAAGTCTACGAGAGCCAATCGGTGGTGGTTGAGGGGTGGTGGTTGCTGGGACCCCATCCTTATGATATTGCAATACTAGACGGGCCCTTTACAGATTGAATGCAGCTGGAATGATGGGGCAGCAGCTGCAATATCTTTACAAGGGCAGGAAAGATTGCATATCTACCATTTTAATTAAAGGGCATGTACACTTCTAAATGTCTGAATGCCCAATTTAGGCAAATCCAAAACCCCATACAGCTGGCAATTTTTATTTTTTTTGGCAATCTTCACCATCCAATATATATTTTATCCTGACCTCTTGACATGAAGGATATCAACCATAACACAAGTCCAAGGGTTGTGTCAGGTATGGCTCCCCTATTAAAGTGAATGGGGCTGAGATGCAATACCAGACACATTTTATTAGCCGGGCGTGGCACTGTTTTTTGGGGGGGGTGGTGAAAAAAGATATTTTTTTCTTAATCGTGCTCAGAATATTTAATTATTTGATGGTCATTTCTTCCAATTGCTTCCAGATTAAGAGGATCTTTAAAATCGATAACAGGGTCCTTCATCCCCTAGTTTTTCTTTTCAGGTATTTGGAAAGCCTTGAAGAACAGACGTCAGTCAGGTTTTGATACGACCGAGGTGGACATATTACGTTACAGTGAAAGACCCAAAAAATGCCGAATAAAACAGCTTCCTCCTCCTCTACCCCCGCCTGCAGAATCTGAATGCATTGTATCATATCTGTAGATGTGTTCGTTGCACCCGAACGTAGATTTTGCAGCGTTGTAGATCGCTCGGCTGACATAAATGAAAGCATAAAAGCCGCCTGTGAGACTGAACTTCAAAAGGGTGGAATTATCTTGGTCTGCGATCACATCAGCAGCTTTCAAAAGGGGGACGGCTGAATCCCAGAAATTGTTTGGCTTGTCGATGTACGCTTGCATTTCACGTCGGCGCGAAACTTCCATGTTAAAGGCTTGTTTTGTTCCGACGAAACAGGTTAGGAGCAGCCGAGTCTAAAAGACATTTGTATCTGATCAAGTCGTCGGGAAAAAGGAAACGCTTTATGGCTACCCGGGCTTTGAAATGGAAGCCGCAGGAGAAACAAGGGAAAAAAAAAAAAGTTTCTATAATTTTCTTGCAAGTTTTATGGTCTCCACACAGCTGACTCAGTCCCTGTACAACTTTTCTTTTTATCTTTTTATATATAGTATACATATATAGTGTGTTTTGCAAAAGTATTCACCCCCTTGGCGGTTTACCCATTTTTTATTTTTTTTTTTTTTAAACATTACTACCGGTGTTTAAATATTTTTGTAATCTGATGTGCATGTGATGCATCAGCACTAAATAGTCTATGTTTGGGAAGGGAAGTGAGAAAAATATTGGCAAAAATTATATTTATGGGATAAGATAAATAAAAATTGCCATGTGCATATGTATTCATCCCTCTTGCTATGAAGCCACTAAAAATTTGGGGTGCAAGCAATTACCTTCGTAGGTCACATGCTTAGTGAAAGGAAGTCCATCTGTGCGCAATAATCTAAGTGTCTTGGGGTCTGTCTGTATATACACACACCTTTTCTGAAAGGCCACAGAGGCTGCAACACCATTAACAAGAGGCTCCACCAACCAAACAATACCATGAAGACCAAAGAGATCTCCAAACAACACCATGAAGACCAAGGAGATCTCCAAACACCACCATGAAGACCAAGGAGAGGTCCAAACAACACCATGAAGACCAAGAAGCTCGCCGAACAACACCATGAAGACCAAGGAGCTCGCCGAACAGCACCATGAAGACCAAGAAGCTCGCCGAACAACACCATGAAGACCAAGGAGCTCGCCGAACAACACCATGAAGACCAAGGAGCTCGCCGAACAACACCATGAAGACCAAGAAGCTCGCCGAACAACACCATGAAGACCAAGAAGGTCGCCGAACAACACCATGAAGACCAAGAAGGTCGCCGAACAACACCATGAAGACCAAGGAGCTCGCTGAACAACACCATGAAGACCAAGGAGCTCGCCGAACACCACCATGAAGACCAAGGAGCTTTCCGAACAACACAATGAGGACCAAGGAGCTCTCCAAACAAGTCAGATATAAAAGAGGTGAGACATACAAATCTAAAGTCAGGGTTGTGTATTAAAAAAAATTCCCAGTCTCTAATAATAACCTGAACCGCCATCGAATCCATTATCAAAAAATAGAAAGAGCATGGAACCACAACAAACCTACCAAAAGAGGGTCGGCCACCAGAACTCTCCGCCCGAGCAAGGAGGGCATTAATCAGAGAGAGCACAGAGATCAACAGGTAACCGTGAAGGAGCTGCAGAGTTCCCAAGCAGAGACTGGAGGATCTGTCCTTACAACCACAATAAGTGAAACACTCCATAGAGCTAGCCTTTATGGAGTCCAGAGAGGTGGTCGTTGGCTTATTGTTTATGTATATTTGGAGGAGGGGGGGGGGGAAGAGTAGGAATTGGGGTCTGTCGACGGAGTGCTTGTGCCTATTTGGGAAAGTTAGGAGTGGGATCCGTTGGCTCATAAGAAAGTTAGGAGTGGGATCTGTTGGCTCATTCATAAAAACAGGAGAGTCAAGAGAGGGCTACTGGCAGAGGGTTCACAAATTCGGGGAAGTCAGTAAAGGTGGCCATTGGATGAGCATTCCTGCATATGGAGGAGTCCGGAAAGATGGCTGTCAGCCGAGCATTTGTGTGTAGAGGGAAGTGAGGAGGAGGCTCTGTCTGCTTATTGTTGATGTGTATGGGGGAGTAGGGATTGGGGTCTGTTGGCTGAGTGTTCTTGTGTATGCGGGACTCTCAAGTGATGGCTGTCCACAAAGTGTTCATGCATATTGGGGGAATCGGTAGATGGATCCATTGGCTGAGCATTCACAATTAAGTGGGAGTCAAGAGAGGGGACTGTTAGTAGAACATCACTTATACGGGGGACTCAAAAGGGGCTGGTAGCTTGGTGTTCATGCATATCGGAAACGTTGGGAGTTGGGAAGTCATTAAAGGAATCTGTTGGCTTAGCATTCACAACACCGGGGAAGTCAAGAGATGACTTTTGGCAGATGGTTAACATGCACGGAGAAGTCAGGAGATGGGGGTGTAGGCTGAGTGTTCGTGCACACGGGAGTTTGGAAAAGGGGCTATCGATCGAACATGCAATGGGCCATCTGGCATCAGGAGTGTGGCTGCAGCCGTGTGTATGGACAGTCGCACACATAGACTAACTGCTGTACCCCATCAGGAAATTCATGGTGCACTTAATTTTTTTGTTTTTTAGTTGGGTCATGTGATCTCTTGGTGACCCCCTGATAAATACATGGGGTTGTATTCTCTGGAGGAGTCACCATTTTAGAGTTAACAGAACTTCCTATGGGATGAAACTGCAAGGAACGTACCACACACTCCCAGCGGAAGAAAGGAGCTGGGTAAGTGTGCACACGTTGAGAATTTGCAGAGGATTATTCGCCACCATAAATTTTGCATATAAAACACACATTTTCACATGCTTTTCTTTCTCCATTCATTTAAATGAGTGAAAAAGTTCTGCAAAAACGCTGAAAGAATTGACACTATGCAAACCCGCTGAGCCTGCGCCACTCTTACACCACATATTTACATTGCACAGTGGACTACTTGAGCAGTCGCAACAATTAAGCTTCGGGATGATGCTCCACAAGCTAAAAAATATGGATTACAGAATTCACCAATGCAGGGAAACATCGACCTTAAAGAGAAAATTAAAATCACGTATATATTTTTTCATTTTTAAAACTAGTTATGTAATTTTAACACCTTTTGTTTTAAGGTTAATTATCCGATTTTTCTGCCTTCATGGAGAAGACCGATGATAACGTGGGATTTACTGAGTGCATAGACCCAAACGCCATATCTGGAGTACGGAATAGCAGTCACAGTGAGAGACATGTGCAGGAGCAAGGGCCCTGAAGCGCTTGTAGGGAGAGCAAACAAGCAGCGTGTAAAGAGAAAATGTGATCGCTGTGCAGATGCAGCTCCAGCCCCTGCACTTCCCTCATTGTGACTGTGACTATGAAGCTCCTGCACATCCCTCATTGTGACTGTGAAGCTCCTGCACTCATCTCATTGTGACTGTAGCTTTGCACTTCCCTCATTGTGACTGTGACTATGAAGCTCCTGCACTACCTTTATTGTGACTGTGACAATGAAGCTCCTGCACTTCTCTCATTATGACTATGAAGCTCCTGCACTACCCTCATTGTGACTGTGACTATGAAGCTCTTGCACTACCCTCATTGTTACCATGACTAAGAAGTTCCTGCACTACCTTCATTGTGATTGACTATGAAGCTCCTGCTCTTCTCGCATTATGACTATGAAGCTCCTGCACTTCTCATTGTGACTATGAAGCACCTGCACTTCCCTGATTGTCACTGTGACTATGAAGCTCCTGCACTACCCTCACTGTGACTGACAATGAAGCTCCTGCACTTCCTTCATTGTGACTATGAAGCTCCTGCACTACCTTCATTGTGACTGTGACTATGAAGCTCCTGCACTACCTTCATTGTGACTGTGACTATGAAGCTCCTGCACTAACCTCATTGTGACTATGAAGCTCCTGCACTTTCCTCATTGTGACCAGGAAGCGCCTGCACTTCCCTTATTCTGAACAGGACTATGAAGCTCCTGCACTACTTTAATTGTGACTGTGACTATGAAGCTCCTCAACTTCCCTCATTGTGACTATGAAGCTCCTGCACTTCTCATTGTGAGTATGAAGCTCCTGCACTTCTCATTGTGAGTATGAAGCTCCTGCACTTCTCTTTGTGAGTATGAAGCTCCTGCACTTCTCATTGTGAGTATGAAGCTCCTGCACTTCTCATTGTGAGTATGAAGCTCCTGCACTTCTCATTGTGAGTATGAAGCTCCTGCACTTCTCATTGTGAGTATGAAGCTCCTGCACTTCTCATTGTGAGTATGAAGCTCCTGCACTTCTCATTGTGAGTATGAAGCTCCTGCACTTCTCATTGTGAGTATGAAGCTCCTGCACTTCTCATTGTGAGTATGAAGCTCCTGCACTTCTCATTGTGAGTATGAAGCTCCTGCACTTCTCATTGTGAGTATGAAGCTCCTGCACTTCTCATTGTGAGTATGAAGCTCCTGCACTTCTCATTGTGAGTATGAAGCTCCTGCACTTCTCATTGTGAGTATGAAGCTCCTGCACTTCTCATTGTGAGTATGAAGCTCCTGCACTTCTCATTGTGAGTATGAAGCTCCTGCACAACCCTCATTGTGACTATGAAGCTCCTGCACAACCCTCATTGTGACTATGAAGCTCCTGCACAACCCTCATTGTGACTGACTATGAAGCCTCTGCACTTCTCTCATTGTGACTGAATGAAGCTCCTGCAATTCACACACTCATAATCGCGAGATATGTACTCTAGAAATGGAGAATGGATCCATGTACTTGGTAAAGTGCACTTTTGCATTTATTTTCTCCATGAAGGCAGTAAAATACAGCGATAGACCCTATTAGAAAAAAGTTTTCAAATTATTTTTCTAGCTTACAAATAAGAGAAAAAAAAAAGTTTTATTCTGTCTTTATGGAAGGCAAAAGTGATGGATCCGGTCTGAAAGCCTCTGCTTTACAGGCTGTATGTAATAAGCCATAGTTTCGCAGTCTGGTCGCCCTCTGCACCTAATCAGGACACTTCTACAGCTCCATTAGTCTCTTCAGAGCTGATGATTTCGTGCACAAGTGACGAGTGTGAACTCTGCACTTCTTTATCTTATTTTTCGGAGGGGCTCTGCGACTACAGTAAAGCCCAAACTGGGGGTCAGACTATTTGCCATAAACCAAAAAGTGGCGCTTCCAAGAAAAGTCACATTATGGACTTTCAGAAAATATATAAATTTAGGGATAAGTTCAAAAGTGTAAAACTAGTCCCAAAATCCTGGGCAGTGAAAGAGTTAACTTTCCATGACTGTATACCAGTAACTCCTGACACTGGGACCTGCTGCACCTTCCTGTATCCCCGATAAAGGCCCCCATCGGTAGTTATCAGCACAGATACAGATAAGGGGGGGCATGTAAACTCCAAAGAATATTTTGTGTTGCTCCAGTAAAAATCTATCAAAATATGTGAAGAATGTTAAGAGGAGACCACCCATTACTGCGGTGTACGCACACGAGTCAGCCACCGCCGGGGAAGACTGCACACCGGGCGATAAAACTGACAGAGAGCTTCATCCGGACCCTGAACCGGCCACGGGATCCAACTGATTGGCAAAAGTGGTGACCAAGAACCGCGGCGGCTGAAAGGGTGTAATAGTGATAAATGAATGGTGGGCTGGCGGTGTGTATACTACCTGCAGCCACTGGCATTAGGGTGTACCCACTTTCTAGAGTTACCCACGAGTGTGAAGTGGCAGGTCACAATGCACCAGGGGTCTACATAGTAAAAGTACCGCTGAGGCCAGTGATTGTCTGCAGCGGTCACCTGATATAGTGGTAGCATGGCTGCAGCACAGTAAGCGGAAAGGCAAAGAAGGCCGGCGGGGATAAATCAGACAAGTGGTGCCGATAGCATTACGATCCCCTACACCTGCCGAGACGGACGTGGGCACGATGGACGGGTTTGGTGCCAGTTATAGCTTTCGCCGCACATTGCGCTAAAAGTTATTGTTTTTTTCTTCTTTAATATTTTCTTTTTCGCCTCCCTCCGATAAGATCTCGAGCGTTAAGTGACATTTCAACATTACAACCCTTTTTATTGATCACTCACGGACATGTTGGATGGGCCTGTAGCAGTAAGCAGCAATGCCACTACCAGATATTAATTGTGCAAGATTAGAAAAACATGGCTGCTTTCTTTACGAAACTGTCGTTTTATCTGGTTTTGCAACTCAGCCCCATTTAATAAAGCTTAACTGCAATACCACACACGACCCATGGTTAGGAGTGGTGCTGTTCTGAAAGGCAGCAGCCATGTTTTTCATCTAATCACGGTGGCTCAGTGGTTAGCACTGCAGTCTTGTGGTGGCTCAGTGGTTAGCACTGCAGTCTTGTGGTGGCTCAGTGGTTAGCACTGCAGTCTTGCAGCGCTGGGGTCCTGGGTTCAAATCCCACCAAGGACAACATCTGCAGGGAGTTTGTATGTTCTCCCCGTGTTTGCGTGGGTTTCCTCCGGGTACTCCGGTTTCCTCTCCCACACTCCAAAGACATACAGATAGGGACTCTAGATTGTGAGCCCCAATGGGGACAGTGTTGTCAATGTATGTAAAGCGCTGTGGAATTAATAGCGCTATATAAATTAATAAAGAAGGGAATTTTGTTACTTACCGTAAATTCCTTTTCTTCTAGCTCTTATTGGGAGACCCAGACGATTGGGTGTATAGCACTGCCTCCGGAGGCCACACAAAGCAATTACACTAAAAAGTGTAAGGCCCCTCCCCTTCTGGCTATACACCCCCAGTGGGATCACTGGCTCACCAGTTTTAGTGCAAAAGCAAGAAGGAGGAAAGCCAATAACTGGTTTAAACAAATTCACTCCGAGTAACATCGGAGAACTGAAAACCGTTCAACATGAACAACATGTGTACCCGCAAACAAACCAAAAATCCCGAAGGACAACAGGGCGGGTGCTGGGTCTCCCAATAAGAGCTAGAAGAAAAGGAATTTACGGTAAGTAACAAAATTCCCTTCTTCTTCGGCGCTCTATTGGGAGACCCAGACGATTGGGACGTCCAAAAGCTGTCCCTGGGTGGGTAAAGAAATACCTCATGTTAGAGCTGCAAGACAGCCCTCCCCTACGGGGAGGCAACTGCCGCCTGCAGGACTCTTCTACCTAGGCTGGCGTCCGCCGAAGCATAGGTATGCACCTGATAATGTTTGGTGAAAGTGTGCAGACTCGACCAGGTAGCTGCCTGGCACACCTGTTGAGCCGTAGCCTGGTGTCGTAATGCCCAGGATGCACCCACGGCTCTGGTAGAATGGGCCTTCAGCCCTGATGGAACCGGAAGCCCAGCAGAACGGTAGGCTTCAAGAATTGGTTCTTTGATCCATCGAGCCAGGGTGGCCTTAGAAGCCTGCGACCCTTTGCGCTTACCAGCGACAAGGACAAAGAGTGCATCCGAACGGCGCAAGGGCGCCGTGCGGGAAATGTAGATTCTGAGTGCTCTCACCAGATCTAACAAATGTAAATCCTTCTCATACCGATGAACTGCATGAGGACAAAACGAAGGCAAAGAGATATCCTGATTAAGATGAAAAGAGGATACCACCTTCGGGAGAAACTCCTGAATGGGGCGCAACACTACCTTGTCCTGGTGGAAGACCAGGAAGGGAGCCTTGGATGATAGTGCTGCCAGCTCAGACACTCTCCGAAGAGATGTGATCGCTACCAGAAAAGCCACTTTCTGTGATAGTCTAGAAAGTGAAACCTCCCTCAGAGGCTCGAAGGGCGGCTTCTGGAGGGCAACTAGTACCCTGTTCAGATCCCATGGATCTAACGGCCGCTTGTACGGGGGTACGATATGGCAAACCCCCTGTAGGAACGTGCGCACCTTAGGAAGGCGTGCCAAACGCCTCTGAAAAAAGACGGATAGCGCCGAGACCTGACCTTTAAGGGAGCCGAGCGACAAACCTTTTTCTAACCCAGATTGCAGGAAAGACAGAAAGGTAGGCAATGCAAATGGCCAGGGAGACACTCCCTGAGCAGAGCACCAGGATAAGAATATCCTCCACGTTCTGTGGTAGATCTTAGCGGACGTGGGCTTCCTAGCCTGTCTCATGGTGGCAACGACCCCTTGGGACAATCCTGAAGACGCTAGGATCCAGGACTCAATGGCCACACAGTCAGGTTCAGGGCCGCAGAATTCCGATGGAAAAACGGCCCTTGGGACAGTAAGTCTGGTCGGTCTGGTAGTGCCCACGGTTGGCCGACCGTGAGCTGCCACAGATCCGGGTACCACGCCCTCCTCGGCCAGTCTGGGGCGACAAGTATGACGCGGCTGCAATCGGATCTGATCTTGCGTAGCACTCTGGGCAAGAGTGCCAGAGGTGGAAACACATAAGGGAGCCGGAACTGCGACCAATCTTGCACTAGGGCGTCTGCCGCCAGCGCTCTTTGATCGCGAGACCGTGCCATGAAGGTTGGGACCTTGTTGTTGTGCCGTGACGCCATTAGGTCGACGTCCGGCACCCCCCAGCGGTGACAGATTTCCTGAAACACGTCTGGGTGAAGGGACCATTCCCCTGCGTCCATGCCCTGGCGACTGAGGAAGTCTGCTTCCCAGTTTTCTACGCCGGGGATGTGAACTGCGGATATGGTGGAGGCTGTGGCTTCCACCCACATCAGAATCCGCCGGACTTCCTGGAAGGCTTGCCGACTGCGTGTCCCCCCTTGGTGGTTGATGTATGCCACCGCTGTGGAGTTGTCCGCCTGAATTCGGATCTGCCTTCCTTCCAGCCACTGCTGGAAGGCTAGTAGGGCAAGATACACTGCTCTGATTTCCAGAACATTGATCTGAAGGGTGGACTCCTGCTGGGTCCACGTACCCTGAGCCCTGTGGAGAAAAACTGCTCCCCACCCTGACAGACTCGCGTCTGTCGTGACCACCGCCCAGGATGGGGGTAGGAAGGATCTTCCCTGTGATAATGAGGTGGGAAGAAGCCACCACTGCAGAGAGTCCTTGGCCGTCTGGGAAAGGGAGACTTTCCGGTCCAGGGATGTTGACTTCCCGTCCCATTGGCGGAGAATGTCCCATTGAAGTGGGCGCAGATGAAACTGCGCAAACGGAACCGCTTCCATTGCCGCCACCATCTTCCCGAGGAAGTGCATGAGGCGTCTTAAGGAGTGCGACTGACTCTGAAGGAGAGCCTGCACCCCAGTCTGTAGTGACCTCTGCTTGTCCAGCGGAAGCTTCACTATCGCTGAGAGAGTATGAAACTCCATGCCAAGATACGTTAGTGATTGGGTCGGTGACAGATTTGACTTTGAGAAGTTGATGATCCACCCGAACGTCTGGAGAGTCTCCAGTGCAACAGCCAAGCTGAGTTGGCATGCCTCTTGAGAGGGTGCCTTGACCAGTAGATCGTCCAAGTAAGGGATCACAGAGTGTCCCTGAGAGTGCAAGACTGCTACCACTGCCGCCATGATCTTGGTGAACACCCGTGGGGCTGTCGCTAGACCAAATGGCAGAGCTACGAACTGAAGATGGTCGTCTCCTATCACGAAGCGTAGAAAGCGTTGGTGCTCTGTAGCAATCGGCACGTGGAGATAAGCATCCTTGATGTCTATTGATGCTAGGAAATCTCCTTGAGACATTGAGGCAATGACTGAGCGGAGGGATTCCATCCGGAACCGCCTGGCGTTCACATGCTTGTTGAGCAGTTTTAGGTCCAGAACAGGACGGAATGAGCCGTCCTTTTTTTTTTGGCACCACAAAGAGATTGGAGTAAAAACCTTGACCTCGTTCCTGAAGAGGAACAGGGACCACCACTCCTTCTGCTCTTAGAGAATGCACCGCCTGCAGAAGGGCATCTGCTCGGTCGGGATGTGGGGAAGTTCTGAAGAACCGAGGCGGAGGACGAGAACTGAACTCTATCCTGTACCCGTGAGACAAAATGTCTGTTACCCACCGGTCTTTGACCTGTGGCAGCCAAATGTCGCAAAAGCGGGAGAGCCTGCCACCGACCGAAGATGCGGAGGGAGGCGGCCGAAAGTCATGAGGCAGCCGCCTTGGAAGCGGTACCTCCGGTTGCTTTCTTGGGGCGTGAGTGAGCCCGCCAGGAATCAGAGCTCCTTTGCTCTTTCTGAGTCCCTTTGGACGAGGAGAATTGGGGCTTGCCCGAGCCTCGAAAGGACCGAAACTTTGACTGCCACTTCCTCTGTGGAGGTTTGCTTGATCTGGGCTGGGGTAAGGAGGAGTCCTTACCTTTGGACTGTTTGATGATTTCCGCCAATTGCTCACCAAACAGTCTGTCTCCAGATAATGGCAAGCTGGTTAAACATTTTTTAGAAGCAGAATCTGCTTTCCATTCCTTTAACCACAAGGCTCTGCGCAAAACTACAGAGTTGGCAGATGCTATTGAGGTACGGCTCGTAGAGTCCAGTACCGCATTGATAGCGTAGGTCGCAAACGCAGACATTTGCGTAGTTAGGGACGCCACTTGCGGCACTGCTGGACGTATGAGAGAGTCCACCTGTGCCAGACCAGCGGAAATAGCTTGAAGCGCCCACACGGCCGCGAATGCTGGAGCAAACGACGCGCCGATAGCTTCATAGACAGATTTCAACCAAAGGTCCATCTGTCTGTCATTGGCATCTTTAAGTGAAGCCCCATCCTCCACTGCAACTATGGATCTAGCTGCAAGCCTGGATATTGGAGGGTCCACTTTTGGACACTGGGTCCAGCGTTTGACCACGTCAGGGGGAAAAGGATACCGTGTATCCTTAAGGCGTTTAGAAAAACGCTTGTCCGGATAAGTATTATGTTTCTGGATGGATTCTCTGAAGTCAGAGTGGTCCAGAAAAGTACTCAATTTACGCTTGGGATACAGGAAATGGAATTTCTCCTGCTGTGCAGCTGCCTCCTCTGCAGAAGGGGCTGGGGGAGAAATATCCAACAGCCTATTGATGGCCGCTATAAGGTCATTTACCATGGCGTCACCATCTGGCGTATCCAAATTGAGTGCGGCGTCAGGACAAGACTCCTGATCACCCACCTCTGAACCATCATATAGGGACCCTTCTCGCTGAGACCCTGATCCACGTGATGACGTGGAGGGTCTCTCCCAGCGAGCTCGCTTAGGCGGACTGGGACTGTCATCGGAGTCAGAGCCCTCAGCCTGTGATGCCTGGGACCCCCTTGAAGTACGGATTAGTTCCAACTGAGGGGGACCGGGGAACATAGACACAGCAGTGTCTATGGTCTGAGCAACTGGCCTGGACTGCAAGGTCTCCAGGATTTTTGTCATAGTCACAGACATTTTATCAGCAAAGACTGCAAATTCTGTCCCCGTCACCGGGGCAGGGTTCACAGGCGTCTCTGCCTGGGCTACCACCACAGTAGGCTCTGGCTGACGAAGTGCCACTGGGACTGAACATTGCACACAATGAGAGTCGTTGGAGCCTGCTGGTAGATTAGCCCCACATGCTGTACAAGCAGTGAGGACAGCCCGTGCCTTGGCACCCTTGCGTTTTGCGGATGACATGCTGTTGTCTCCTCAAAGCAATCTAGGGTGTACAGCCAAGAAGCGACCTTACAGTGCAGTATTAAATATATCTAGACACAGCAGTGTCTATGTACAGCGAAAAATATAACACTGTGGCACTAGTGGGGCTGCACGTATGTGCTGCTTACCGCCCGCTGAGCGCGGGTGTGTGGTCGCCAGAAACCCGTAGCCTGGGTCCCCCAGAGCCTGCGTGCGTTCTCCAGCCAGACTGCATGTGTATAATGGCTGCCGGCGTCCTGGGGAGCTGCAAGGCTGGGGGCGGGCCTAGGGCGTGCACAGAGAAAAAGCGCGAAGCCTGTGTCCTACTGTGCTCAGTGAGAGGGCTGGAGCATGTAAATCGTGCCCCAGCCCTCGGCGCTGCCGATTGAATAACGTCTCTCCCCTACCCTGATTGACAGGGTGGGGGGCGTTAACGAAGCGGAGCTAGGCCGCAGAAAGCCGGGGACTAAAGTTAGAAGCGCCGCCGCCGTAAAAGCGCGGTCGGCGCGACCCCGGCGCACTACAAGTCGCAGCTGCGCCATCGCTCCAGGGGCGGTCGGCGCGGCGATCCACACACAAAGTCCCCCAGTAATCTGCGGGGACTATAAGCCCAGCGCACAGCGCTACAGTCCCCGGCGCACTAGCACACCCAGCAAGCCTGGGATGCACGTGGCCTGCCATACGGGGACACAGAGTACCTGAAAGTTGCAGGGCCTTGTCCCTGAACGGCACTCCCGCTCCACATCCAGCAGGTTCTATGGGTCTGTGGATGGAGCCCGGCCTCAGGGCTTGGTGGCCGGAAAGATCCCACTTCCTCAGAGCCCCTCAGGGGGATGGGGAAGGAAAACAGCATGTGGGCTCCAGCCGCCGTACCAGCAATAGGTACCTCAACCTTACAAACCACAAGTGGGGTGAGAAGGGAGCATGCTGGGGGCCCTAGTATGGGCCCTCTTTTCTTCCATCCGACATAGTCAGCAGCTACTGCTGACTAAACAGTGGAGCTATGCGTGGATGTCTGACCTCCTTCGCACAAAGCAGAAAACTGGTGAGCCAGTGATCCCACTGGGGGTGTATAGCCAGAAGGGGAGGGGCCTTACACTTTTTAGTGTAATTGCTTTGTGTGGCCTCCGGAGGCAGTGCTATACACCCAATCGTCTGGGTCTCCCAATAGAGCGCCGAAGAAATTATTATTATTAATTATTATTAATCCTGCACAACCCCTTTACTGCAATGGGTGCCATGTTCACAATGATTGGGAAAAGGGAGACTGTAATAAATGGCTAGTGAGCTCGCCTCTCGTACAGCTGCAGACATCTCAGCAAAGATATACGTGGAGCAGTAATATTATAATAATAATAATAATAATAATAAAAAATATTTATTCATTTATATAGCGCTGTTAATTCCATAGCGCTTTACATACAATTGCAACACTGTCCCCATTGGGGCTCACAATCTAGAGTCCCTGTGAGTATGTTTTTGGAGTGTGGGAAAAAACTGGAGTGCCCGGAGGAAACCCACACATACATGGGGTGCCGCCCTTACAACAAAGAATTCAGGCTGTCAGGAAGTGGTTAAAAAAAGCCATCCATCATCCTATAAGCCTCCTTTCCATCCCTTCAGTCCTTCTGTAAATGTTCATTTGAACCCCTAGAATATAGAGATAAAAGGGAAGGAGGGGGATGCAGCTGCAGCTCTTTTATTTTTTTTCTTTAACGTCCATGGTGCTGACAAATGGGAACACACCTCATTGGTCCAAAATGCATCACATGACAACTGAGAGAAAACAACAAAACCCTGTCATGGCCAGTCCAATCTCCAGACCTGAACCCCATTGAAAACCTCTGGAATGTAATCAAAAGAAAGATGGATGGTCACAAGCCATCAAACAAAGAAGAACTGCTTACATTTTTGCACCAGGAGTGGCATAAGGTCACCCAAAAGCAGTGTGAAAGATGGTGGAAAGCAGCCAAGACGCATGAAAGCTGGGATTAAACATCATGGTTATTCCACAAAATATTGATTTCTGAAACTTTCTGAGTTAAAACATTATTAGTATTGTTGTTTCTAAATGATTATCAACTTGTTTTCTTTGCATTATTTGAGGTCTGAAAGCAATGTGCATTGTTTTGTTATTTTGACCATTTCTCATTTTCAGAAAATAAACTCAAAATTTATTGCTTGGAAATTCGGGGAAGTCAGGAGTTTATAGAATAAAAGAACAATTTACATTTTACTCAAATATATACCTATAAAGAGAAAAATCTGAAAAGCTGATTTTGCAGTGGTCTCTTAATTTTTGCCAAAGCTGTGTGCATATATGTAAAATATTTATTATTAAAAAAAAATAATAATAATAATAATAATAATAATAATAATAATAAATAAAAATAATAAAACAGAAATAATAAAAACAAAAAATACATAATAAAAAACACAATAACAAAAAAATAATAATTATAATAATGTTGGCCCATGCACTACATTCTGCAGGGATGAAATCCTGACATGTGACCAACCACTGGTGACCACACCCCCTCCTCCCTCATAGTGCCAGTGATTGGCTGCAGCCGTCACATGTTCTGGAACATAATCGATGCAGCATAAAACAAGAGACCGGCGTGAGAACCGTACAGCGTCAGAACTGGACAATGCTCGATCGGAAAGTTTTCCATTTATTCATTTATTGTATGGAAGTGGACAACCCCTTTAAATGAGCAGAAACTGGTTCACTTACCAGCGATGGCTCCCGCCAAGAGAAGATACCCGGGGCTGACTCTGCCGTCTTCTCCAGCGAAGCTGCTTTTCATGTGTGCATAGCAGGGGAAGTATATGGCTGAAAAGGGGATATCCCGGAGAAAGCAGGCCTTGGCGCCCTGTGCAGGAGACAAACCCAGACAGTTCAAGTACAGTATGTCTAGGGCAATTCTGAAGGGGCATGTACATATTGTGCAGTTGGATGACGATTTAAACCCCCAAGGATTTAATGGCAGCCAAGTCTTTATTTCCCTTTGAGGCAATCAAGAACTGGAGAACGGCTGTGCCGTCAACCCCAGGCACCCAACGGGGCACATAAAGGCAGGCGTATATAGGTGGTGGACCCGCAGATTTCAGTGGGACTCACCAAATATCTAATTTGTATGTGGCTTTGGAAATACCTATAAAATAAAGATTGGACTGTTTAAGCTCGATCAGCCTGATCATTGTTTTTTTCCTAAGAGGAGATGAGCTGTGGTAGAGGTGATGTGCCGCGGCGTACTACCCTCTCCCGATTCAGAACACTCGCATATGTACAGAGGGTAGGGAGGAAAGGCCCTCCTGTAGTGAATTGTATTAATCTACTAAATCCTCAAGCTGCGGGTGTGCTGAACTCTTTTTGGCTATGCAGAGGACTGAACTGAAGGTGTAGCATTCTGCCTTTCCATACGGTGGCCAATAAAGATGACCGATCCGTTTCCAGGAAGGTAGGCCGCCATTGGAGTGGTCTGGCAGGGGCTTCCTTCACAATGAAAGGGACACACAATGGACTTGCTAGCATATAGACAGCCGTATTAACAGAGTGTGGTGCAGGTCCTAGAATATCAATTCAGTATTTAGTAACACATAATATAGTAGGGTGTTTTTACCTTATCAATGTAGTGTAAAATAAATGGTGGATGCAGAGCAGGTCCGGTGTCCCATCATCTGGAAACACGTTTCGCCTCGCTTCCTCAGGGGATGTCAGGGTTGGGGACATGTATCCATTAAGTACACTGTAGTGGCCAATTACAACGTTCCATGGCAATTCATGATGGGAGAGATGGGCAGGTATGTGACAATTACTGGTGGATCATGTACTCAGATAGCTAATGATGAATGCGTGATACAGGTGTAGGGCGGATATGTTAGGTTTACTGATTGAAGTCTCAGGTCATCATGTGTCTTTTGGTTTCTGGCTAGTGACTAGCAAGCACGGAACGCCTTATCAGACGACGATCCATGCCGGCAAGTAGTTGCTGCGAACAGGGCCGCCATCAGGACATTACTATTGTGACTCCTGTAGGGGGCCCGGTGACCAGAAGCCAGGAGGGGGGCCCCGCTGACAGCCCGGGCCCCGATCCTTCATTCATCTGCTCACCGGGCCCCAAGGGAAGGGGCCACCATTAGGGCAATGAGGGGGGACCGGGCCGCTCATAGAGAGCTGCAATCTTTCTTCCTGCTCTGGAGAGCAGGACAGAAATGTACCGGACCACAACGGAGGCTGCAGGAGCTGAGAAGGTGAAGGACTTGTAAATTCAGGACCTTCCATGTCAGCTGACTAATCATGTGCCTGATCTCATGACTGGAACTTCTGCAGCCTCCGTGCAGATCCCAGTGTCTCCTCTCCTGCTCTGCACCATCTGGAACTGCAAGATGAGGTAATGTATAGTGTGTGTAGAGAAATGTGTGTGTGTGTGTGTGTGTGTGTGTGTGTGTGTGTGTGTGTGTAACATGGGGGTGCTGATGCCTCTGTGTGTATATGTGTACAGGCTGTGTGTAACATGGGGGTGCTGCAGCCTGTGTGTATATGTGTACAGGCTGTGTATAATATGGGGGTGCTGATGCCTCTGTGTGTATATGTGTACAGGCTGTGTGTAACATGGGGGTGCTGCAGCCTGTGTGTATATGTGTACAGGCTGTGTATAATATGGGGGTGCTGCAGCCTCTGTGTGTATATGTGTACAGGCAGTGTGTAATATGGGGGTGCTGCAGCCTCTGTGTGTATATGTGTACAGGCTGTGTGTAATATGGGGGTGCTGCAGCCTCTGTGTGTATATGTGTACAGGCCGTGTGTAACATGGGGGTGCTGCAGCCTCTGTGTGTATATGTGTACAGGTTGTGTGTAACATGGGGGTGCTGCTGCCTCTGTGTGTATATGTGTACAGGCTGTGTATAATATGGGGGTGCTGCAGCCTCTGTGTGTATATCTGTACAGGCCGTGTGTAACATGGGGGTGCTGCAGCCTCTGTGTGTATATGTGTACAGGCTGTGTGTAACATGGGGGTGCTGCAGCCTGTGTGTATATGTGTACAGGCTGTGTGTAATATGGGGGTGCTGCAGCCTGTATGTATGTGTACAGGCAGTGTATAATATGGGGGTGCTGCAGCCTCTGTGTATATATGTGTACAGGCTGTGTGTAATATGGTGGTGCTGCAGCCTCTGTGTGTATATGTGCACAGGCTGTGTGTAATATGGGGGTGCTGCAGCCTGTGTATGTGTACAGGCTGTGTATAATATGGGGGTGCTGCAGCCTCTGTGTGTATATGTGTACAGGCAGTGTATAATATGGGGGTGCTGCAGCCTCTGTGTATATATGTGTACAGGCTGTGTATAATATGGGGGTGCTGCAGCCTCTGTGTATATATGTGTACAGGCTGTGTGTAATATGAGGGTGCTGCAGCCTGTGTATGTGTACAGGCTGTGTATAATATGGGGGTGCTGCAGCCTCTGTGTATATATGTGTACAGGCTGTGTGTAATATGAGGGTGCTGCAGCCTGTGTATGTGTACAGGCTGTGTATAATATGGGGGTGCTGCAGCCTCTGTGTGTATATGTGTACAGGCTGTGTGTAATATGGGGGTGCTGCAGCCTGTATGTATGTGTACAGGCAGTGTATAATATGGGGGTGCTGCAGCCTCTGTGTGTATATGTGTACAGGCTGTGTGTAATATGGGGGTGCTGCATCCTGTGTGTATATATGTACAGCCTGTGTGTATATGTGTACAGGCTGTGTGTAATATGGGGGTGCTGCATCCTGTGTGTGTATATGTGTACAGGCTGTGTGTAATATGGGGGTGCGGCAGCCTGTGTGTATATGTGTACAGGCTGTGTGTAATATGGGGGTGCTGCAGCCTGTGTGTATATGTGTACAGGCTGTGTATAATATGGGGGTGCTGCAGCCTCTGTGTGTATATGTGTACAGGCAGTGTGTAACATGGGGGTGCTGCAGCCTGTGTGTATATGTGTACAGGCTGTGTATAATATGGGGGTGCTGCAGCCTCTGTGTGTATATGTGTACAGGCAGTGTGTAATATGGGGGTGCTGCAGCCTCTGTGTGTATATGTGTACAGGCTGTGTGTAATATGGGGGTGCTGCAGCCTCTGTGTGTATATGTGTACAGGTCGTGTGTAACATGGGGGTGCTGCAGCCTCTGTGTGTATATGTGTACAGGCTGTGTGTAACATGGGGGTGCTGCAGCCTGTGTGTATATGTGTACAGGCTGTGTGTAATATGGGGGTGCTGCAGCCTGTATGTATGTGTACAGGCAGTGTATAATATGGGGGTGCTGCAGCCTCTGTGTATATATGTGTACAGGCTGTGTGTAATATGGTGGTGCTGCAGCCTCTGTGTGTATATGTGCACAGGCTGTGTGTAATATGGGGGTGCTGCAGCCTGTGTATGTGTACAGGCTGTGTATAATATGGGGGTGCTGCAGCCTCTGTGTGTATATGTGTACAGGCAGTGTATAATATGGGGGTGCTGCAGCCTCTGTGTATATATGTGTACAGGCTGTGTATAATATGGGGGTGCTGCAGCCTCTGTGTATATATGTGTACAGGCTGTGTGTAATATGAGGGTGCTGCAGCCTGTGTATGTGTACAGGCTGTGTATAATATGGGGGTGCTGCAGCCTCTGTGTATATATGTGTACAGGCTGTGTGTAATATGAGGGTGCTGCAGCCTGTGTATGTGTACAGGCTGTGTATAATATGGGGGTGCTGCAGCCTCTGTGTGTATATGTGTACAGGCTGTGTGTAATATGGGGGTGCTGCAGCCTGTATGTATGTGTACAGGCAGTGTATAATATGGGGGTGCTGCAGCCTCTGTGTGTATATGTGTACAGGCTGTGTGTAATATGGGGGTGCTGCATCCTGTGTGTATATATGTACAGCCTGTGTGTATATGTGTACAGGCTGTGTGTAATATGGGGGTGCTGCATCCTGTGTGTGTATATGTGTACAGGCTGTGTGTAATATGGGGGTGCGGCAGCCTGTGTGTATATGTGTACAGGCTGTGTGTAATATGGGGGTGCTGCAGCCTGTATGTATGTGTACAGGCAGTGTATAATATGGGGGGTGCTGCAGCCTCTGTGTATATATGTGTACAGGCTGTGTGTAATATGGGGGTGCTGCAGCCTGTGTATGTGTACAGGCTGTGTGTAATAAGGGGTGCTTTAGCCTGTGTGTATCTATGTACAGCCTGTGTGTATATGTGTACAGGCTGTGTGTAATATGGGGGTGCTGCAGCCTGTGTGTATAGGTGTACAGGCTGTGTGTAATATGGGGGTGCTGCAGCCTGTGTGTATATGTGTACAGGCTGTGTATAATATGGGGTTGCTGCAGCCTGTGTGTATATATATGTGTACAGGCTGTGTAATACGGGGGTTGCTGCGGGCTGTGTGTGTATATGTGTACAGGCTGTGTGTGATATGGGGGTGGCGCAGGCTGTGTGTGATATGGGGGTGCCACACGCTGTGTGTGATATGGGGGTGCATGTGTGTGTACAGGCTGTGTGAGATAGGAGGGGTAGAGCGTGTGTAATATGTGTATATATATATATATATATATATATATTTATTATAGTTTTTCAAAGAGTGGCGGCAGGACTGTGGAAGGTTTGAGGGGTGGAGGCGGGGCTGGGGTGGAGGAGCCTGGGCGGAGTCTCAAGGGGGCCCGAACATTTTGCCAGTATGGGGCCCTGAAATTCCTAGTGGCGGCCCTGGCTGCGAATATCAAAAGACTGTGGGAGACGAGTGAAGGTGCATGCGCACAACCACCGTGGTGTCAGAAGACGCTGTAAACAGAATGCATCACACGAGAAGTACCAGCATACGTAGATTTAATATTATAAGTGCCCACATAACAGCCCACAGGGCTAGTAGGAGGACTGATGTTTCTTATTACCATATAACTAATAGATAATGTGCCCAATTACGTCTAAAGGAGCAATCATTATTTATAAGAATGTACTATATGGAATCATATATTGCACTGTACCCATAACACAAATATAAAAGCAAATCTATATCTGAACGAAAATAATAAGCAGTATATAAAAAAACAGCTTCATCTTGCTTTGCCCTGCGAAGAGGTCTGCATATGATGGCCCCAATGAGGTACCCATGGCGGTCCCCTGCAACTGTAAATACATTTTATTATTAAAATTGAAAAAGGTATGCGTCAAAATGAATTCAAAGAGCAAGAGTAGTAATTCCATGTGTGGTTCGAGATTACTTGATCAGAAAACCATGCTGTGGATGGAGACCACCTTTGTGTCTAATGGAGGGGATTCTACATCAGTTGTTACCATAACCATATTTTCAGTAAGATACATTTGATCATTCGATTTGGACCTGTAACACACACATGGTAACCTGTGTGGTCTTCTGGTTAGCAGGTCCCGTGTGTGTCTTTCATTGTGAGGCATCTTCTTTTAACATATATGTTTAATCTTTTATGCAATTTTCTAATAAACATTAAACTTTATTCTTTACTTTATTATTTGAGTGGTCACTGTTCGCCTAGCAGCCAATACATGTAGATATGAGGGCAACCTTTCTGATTTATATGCTCTTTACATGTGACACCAGAAAGTAGTTTGTATTATTAATGGGACACATTGCATTGAATATATAAAACAAAATCGTAATCCGAAATGCGCCGAATTTAAACCCCCCTCCCTGACCCCCGAAATCAATTTAGCCTCCCAGTGCACATAAAGAATGCGCCATCATTTATCCTCCTATTCGTCCTCGCCCTCCGTATGTGGACAGATTTGTCCAATGAACACAAAATTGTTTTTTTTTTTACGAATCGCCAGCGAGGCATTTATCTCAATTCTTGATATAAAAGCAAAAAAAAAATAAACAAAAAATAAAAAAAAAAATTCCAAATAAAAACAGGCCGGTTGCGGTTACGGACCGCCACGTCAGGTGTCACCCATTGTGTTAAACTGAGTTACGTTCCGGCTTCTGTCGGGAAATGACGAATGTCCGGCTAAGAGGTCATTTATTAGGATGCTGTATAAAAATCGTGATTAACCCCTTACTGATCCAGGTAGGATTCCCACGTGGGATGGCCGGAGTTACCCACCAGGATGGAGGGACTTTCTTTAGCATGCTAATTCGTGCATGTCCCAGGAGCAGTGTACCTGCGAGCGGAGGCTCTAAAAAACAGCCATTTCTACAACAAGGGGAGAGTAATTACGCGGCTCACAAAGGCACCTCTGTGTCGGGTTGGGCAGAAGGAGCCAGCACGTCTGGGAGACGCAGGCTTAGCCCGGTCTCCTGCAGTGAATGCACATTGTCTCGTGCAAGGGGGAAAATGCCAGACGGGGAGGGAGAAACCTTCATCTATAGAAGACAGAGGTGCACCTTGTCTGCTGGGGTTATTTAATGCTCCTGGCACCTGTATAGGCTCCCACCCCCTCTTAAGTACTTTTTTTTTTTTTCCTTTCCCTTATACCTTACAGGTCTAGAAATGATTTGGCCTCTGTAATTGCGACTTGGAGTCAATGGCTGCAAACAATAGGCAGCAACTCGTTCCTTGATTCTTCGACATCGTCCACCTCCCCGGGTCGTATAAATCCAAGTATGACCACGGCCAGCAGCAATGGGGGTGACTGACGGGCCACCACGAGATGAGGGGCACGCAAGTCCGTTTTATATAAGGGAATGCACCGACTTGTTACACCTTCCCGATCATATTTATTACTGGTTCATTATGGAAGAAATGGAAACTACTATGGTGCCAAATAAAAAAAAAAATAATTATATATATTATGTTTATTTTTAATTTTTTTTTCAGTAAATATTCTTCACTCAAAATGTCTGGCAATTCAAAGCTTGATGATAAAAAAAATTAAAAAAAAATAACCAAAAACAAAAACCAAACCAGAAACAAAAAACAAGCTAAAAACAAAAAAAAAACCAAAGGCTAAAAAACAACAAACAAAAAAAAACCCAAAAATTAAAAACAAACCAAAAACAAACAATAACCAAAAACATAAACCAAACTAAAAAAAAACAAACCAAAAAAACATAAACCAAAGCAAAAAAACAAACCAAAAAAACAAACCAAAGCAAAAAAACAAACCAAAAAAACATAAAACAAACCAAAAAAACAAACCAAAAAAGCAAACCAAAAAAGCAAACCAAAAAAGCAAACCAAAAAAAACCAGAATAAAAAAACCCCCAAAATATTCATAGACGAGAGTGAGAACCAATTTGGAGGTTCCGCTCATTAAAAAAGGTTTGCACTCAAAGATTAACCCCTTCCTGATGTAGTAGTTAAAAAGGGGCATTCTCCCATCTTCATAGTTGGATACTTTTCGGATAGTGTTTGTAAATCTAAGAGTTTTTGCAATTTGCAGCTTTTTAAAAATTGCAGCCGTTCTGAAGATTTTAACCCTTTTGTTTACAACTCATTGCCAAGGAGACCGACCACCGCTAAAGTGGGATTAGGAAGTAACAAAATATCGCTTACAAGCTGAATAGAAAAAGCTCTTGTAAGCACTGCACGGGTTCTAGTGTCTAGCAAAGGTGTAAACACAAGAAAAGTGATAGTATCTCAAGAAAGGTCAAAAATTATCATAAGGAGTAAATTGTAAGTGTGTTTGTATTTGCAAGAACTTTCCAAAAATATTAATCTATATGGATGTGAAAAACCGTATACGGCTGTTGATTTTTGCAGCGTTTTGCCCGCTTTTTTGCTCGCAGATGTTCACAAATCTGTAAAGATATCCTTATGCCAGCAAAGTTCCGGAGAATTCTGAAATTCTGTGCACGCATTTTTTTCCTTGCAGATCTGGTTGCAGCAAAAAAATCTGCAGCATGTCAATTCCTTCTGTGTTCTTGGCTGGGTTTTCACATTTTTGCTGCAGCGTTTTTACCGCCAGGAGATGCAGATTTGGTGGCAGAATGTCCGCAACGTGTGCACATAGCCTAATAGTATGTCCTATGTCGGGTACAGGAATATGGGGGTTGCCAAGTTGGTGCACCCAAGAAACCTAGATCAAATTAGTGCAAACTCATGTCCTCTGGCAGACTAAAAAGTAAAATATTTTTTTCTTTTTAGCCAAATGGCTGTGGTCATGATAGAAACACCCAAATATTAAAGTAATTTTTTTAACATTTCCTTTTTAGCCAAATTGGTGTGGCCACGCTAGTAACACCCAACTAAAGCAATATATTAAAAATATATTGTTTTTAGCCAAATGGGTGTGATCACAATAGAATTAACCAAATTAAAAAAATAAATAACAATTTTTCAAATGGGTGTGGTCACAACACAACCCCCCAAATAAAAAATGTAAAAACCCCAATTTTTTTTAGCAAAATGGGTGTGCCTCTATAGAAACCAAATAATAAAGTAATTTTTAAAAATTATATTATTTTAGCCAAATGGGTGTGGTCACAATAGAAACTCCCAAATAATGAGAAAATTAAAGAAAAAATAATTTATTAGCCAAATGGGTGTGGACACAATAGAAAAAAACAATTAAAAATACATTTTTTTTAAGCCAAATGGGTGTGATCACAATAGAAGTAACCAAATTAAAAATAAATAAAAAATGTTTAAATGGGTGTTGTTGCAACAGAAATCCCTAAATAAAAAATATACAAACCCCAATTTGTTTTTTTGGTTTTTTTTTTAGCAAAATGGGTGTGGTCTCTATAGAGACACCCAAATGATAAAGTAATTTTTAAAAAAATATATAATTTTAGCCAAATGGGTGTGGTCACAATAGAAACCCCCCAAATAAAAAAATATGTAAAACCCCCATTTTTTTTTTTTTTTTTTTGCAAAATGGGTGTGGTCTCTATAGAAACACCAAAATAAGGTAATTAAAGAAAACAATTTATTAGCCAATTGGGTGTGGTCACAATAGGAAAACACAAAAAATATATTTTTTTTAGCCAAATGGGTGTGGTCACAACAGAAAGTAAAAAAAAAAAAAATGTTAAATGGGTGAATGGGTGATAGAAACACTGAAATTATTTTTTATAATTTGTAAACCAATATTATATATATATATATATATATATATATATATATATATATATATATATATATATATATATATATATATATATATATATATATATATATATATATATATATGACCACACCCACTTGCTAAAAAGACAGAAGAAGAAGAGGCCATATCTCAGGAACAGTGTGGCGCAGGGAAATAGGAAAACATTGCCGGATTCCGAAAAACGGCTGCAATTACAGCAAGTAAAATAAAAATATACAAACATATTTTAGACCTTTCACAGTTCACCTTTAATTTACGTTCGATTACTGTAGCTGGAAATTCGTTACCAGTAAAAATATGAATTCAATTCCTTTAACGAGGAGGAATCCTTTTCCCGTTCATCCTTTCCGGGGTTCCACCATATTTGTAGTCCGAGATCTGAATGCTGAAAGTTACAGGGCCAGATCCTGAGGTTGCACCGTCCCCATCAATATCTACATATTCCTTCTATTCGTGTGTGCAAATATGTGAACATTGATGTGTATGGTGATAGGAAACTACACAGGGAATCTTCTCAGATAATGTGAAGCGTTAATACAGGAGTAGGAATGGTCGTAGCTGAGAGCGATGATATACGTGATGTGCTCCGCAGGCGTTCCAGCCCCATCCTGCTCCGTGTACACCGTATACAGCCGTGCAGGGGCGGCAGGATACCTGAGCACCACCTGAGCCAAGAAGTACCCGGAGAAGACACCAGGGGGCTTTATCGCTCCTCACCTGAGCGTTCCCGTCTCCTCACATCCAGAGACACTACACGATATTTTAGTGATTCTCTGGTGTCTTAGCTTTTTCTGCCACTTGTTTGGAAAGGAACCGAATCCTATTATAGAACTAGTGACCTACCCAATATATACCACCTATTGAATCAGTCAAGGATGCAAATCTGTCACATGGACTCGTACGAGGAGATTTCCTCTGAATTAAATAATCTATAGAGAGAGTCCTTCACAGCAAAGGATGATGAGAGTTACCTTGTAAAGTCCGAAGAAGCCCAGATCTCGGAGAACGCTCAGAGCGCTAACACGGGGACCAGTGGTGATCTCTCCAGCAACCTGCAATCGAATCTTCACAATTTCCAGGGGATTGGTGAATATTACTTGTGAGCCGCCAGCCTAAAAAACAAGACAGAATATAACTACTATAATACCGCCCCCTATGTACAAGAATATAACTACTATAATACTGCCCACTATATACAAGAATATAACTACTATAATACTGCCCACTATATACAAGAATATAACTACTATAATACTGCCCCTATGTACAAGAATATAACTACTATAATACTTCCCTCTATGTATAAGAATATAACTACTATAATACTGCCCTCTATGTACAAGAATATAACTACTATAATACTTCCCTCTATGTATAAGAATATAACTACTATAATACTGCCCCTATGTACAAGAATATAACTACTATAATACTTCCCTCTATGTATAAGAATATAACTACTATAATACTGCCCCTATGTACAAGAATATAACTACTATAATACTGCCCACTATGTACAAGAATATAACTACTATAATACTGTCCCTATGTACAATATAACTACTATAATACTGCCCCTATGTACAAGAATATAACTACTATAATACTGCCCCTATGTACAAGAATATAACTACTATAATACTGCCCCCTATGTACAAGAATATAACTACTATAATACTGCCCCCTATGTACAAGAATATAACTACTATAATACTGCCCCTATGTACAAGAATATAACTACTATAATACTTCCCTCTATGTATAAGAATATAACTACTATAATACTGCCCCTATGTACAAGAATATAACTACTATAATACTGCCCCTATGTACAAGAATATAACTACTATAATACTGCTGCTATGTACAAGAATATAATTACTATAATACTGTCACTATGTACAAGAATATAACTACTATAATACTGCTACTATGTACAAGAATATAACTACTATAATACTGCCCCTATGTACAAGAATATAACTACTATAAGGGTATGTGCGCACTAGGTGTTTTTTTCACGCTGCGTTTTTATGTGCGTTTTTGTCTCAAAAAACGCACCCGCGGCTAAAAAATGCGGCAAAAACGCATGCGTTTTTGCCGCGATTTGGTGCGTTTTTTGCTGCGTTTTTGCTCACTGCGTTTTTAATCAGTGCACAATGCCATTAAAGATTGTTGATGAAAAAAAAAAAAAAAAAAAAAAAAGGTCTGATGTCATTTCCTTCTTCAAAATGTTCATTGTATGCAGGAGAGCAGACAGCAGCTGCAGAACTACAAGGCTCAGCATCCTCCATCCAGGACTGTATGCAGTTTTTTGCCCAAAAAGAAAAAAAAAATGACATGGGCTTCGCCATATTTTTGTATGCTAGCCGGGTACAGCAGGCAGGTACGGGCTGCCCCCAACCCCCAGCTGCCTATTTGTACCCGGCTGGGAACCAAAAATATAGAGAAGCCCTTTTTTTTTTAAATTATTTCATGAATTTCATGAAATAATTAAAAAAAAAAAAAAAAATGACGTGGGCTTCGCCTAATTTTTGAGTCCAGCCGGGTACAACTAGGCAGCTGGGGATTGGAATCCACAGTGCAGGGTGCCCAAGATTTCTGGGCACCCCCACTGCGAATTGCAGTCCGCAGCCACCCCAGAAAATGGCGCTTTCATAGAAGCGCCATCTTCTGGCGCTGTATCCAACTCTTCCAGCTGCCCTGAAGCCGGGTGGCTAGCTAGGTAATAATGGAGTTAGGGCTAGCTGTATATTATCAGCTAGCCCTAAGCCCGAAATTCATGGTGTCACGCCAATATTAGACATGGCCACCATGAATTTCTAGTAATGATAAAAAAAAAAAAAAAAAAAAAACAACAACACACAGAAAAATATTTTTATTAGAAATAAAACACAACACAATTAGTGACTCCATCTTTATTGAAATAAAGAACCCCTCCCCCTCCGCAGTAATCCTGGGTCAGCGTCCCGCGCCGTCCAATCCGAATCCAATATCATCTGATCGGTTTGCTGGAAGGCAAAGCGATCTGATGATGTGTCAGGATCAAGTGCCTGAATCCCATCACACATCAGCTGATTGTATAAAAGCCGGTTATACAATCAGCTGATGCATCAGTAGAAAAAAAAAAATAATACTCACTTATGTGCTGATTACCGGCAGCTCCTGCAGCGATCGATTGGACAGGAGTCTGATCCCGTCCGATCGCTGCAGGAGCTGCCGGTAATCAGCTGATGAAGTCCCCTGACGGCAGGATCAGCTGATAGCCGGACGGGCGCGAAAAAGCCGGCGAGACTACGATCAGCTGATGCGTCAGGTGACTGCATCAGGTGATCCACCGCCAGGTCCTGCAAGCAAGGTCCTGCCCCGGGGAGACTGCACACAGCCAGAGCGGCGGGACCGGGAGGAGATGGGAGCAGGCATGGCACCGGGACCCTGCAGACCGGTGAGTATATATGACATTTTTTTTTTTTCTACTGTTCACTTTGGTTTTCGCCGCTGCCTCCATCTCCCGCCCAGACATTGCGCCGCACGGAGCTGACATGCACAGGACGGGAGGTGGAGGCAGCGGTGACGGTACCGGGAGGATTCATGCTTCTGTGTTTACCAACAGAAGGAATCCTCTTCCTGTACACGTCACTGTAGTACCCACCCCTTGCGTTTATAGCTGCGTTTTTAGTCATAGAAACGCGGCTATATGCGTTTTTCATTGCGTTTTTAACATCTCATTGAATTCAATGAGTGAAAAACGCAGTGGAAAACGCAGAAATAATTGACATGCTGCGTTTTTGTGGTCACCACAAAAACGCAGCTAAAAAAAAAACGCTGTGTGCGGACAGCACTTATGAAAACCCATTGACATTGCTAGAGAAGCAATGTCACAGCGTTTTCAGCATAAAACGCGGTAAAAAACGCCGCTAAAAACGCGGCAAAAACGCCTAGTGCGCACATACCCTAATACTGCTGCTATGTACAAGAATATAACTACTATAATACTGCCTCTATGTACAAGAATATAACTACTATAATACTGCTCCTATGTACAAGAATATAATTACTATAATACTGCCCACTATGTACAAGAATATAACTACTATAATACTGCCCCTATGTACAAGAATATAACTACTATAATACTGCCCTATGTACAAGAATCTAACTACTATAATACTGCTCCTATGTACAAGAATATAACTACTATAATACTGCCCTATGTACAAGAATCTAACTACTATAATACTGCCCCTATGTACAAGAATATAACTACTATAATACTGCCCTATGTACAAGAATATAACTACTATAATACTGCTCCTATGTACAAGAATATAGCTACTATAATACTGCTCCTATGTACAAGAATATAACTACTATAATACTGCCCTATGTACAAGAATCTAACTACTATAATACTGCTCCTATGTACAAGAATATAACTAAGATAATACTGCCCCTATGTAGAAGAATATAACTGCTATAATACTGCCCCCTATGTACAAGAATATAACTGCTATAATACTGCCCCTATGTACAAGAATATAACTGCTATAATACTGCCCCCTATGTACAAGAATATAACTACTATAATACTGCCCCTATGTACAAGAATATAACTGCTATAATACTGCTCCTATGTACAAGAATATAACTACTATAATACTGCCCCCTATGTAGAAGAATATAACTGCTATAATACTGCTCCTATGTACAAGAATATAACTGCTATAATACTGCCCCCTATGTACAAGAATATAACTACTATAATACTGCCCCTATGTACAAGAATATAACTGCTATAATACTGCTCCTATGTACAAGAATATAACTACTATAATACTGCCCCCTATGTAGAAGAATATAACTGCTATAATACTGCTCCTATGTACAAGAATATAACTGCTATAATACTGCTCCTATGAAATAAAAGTGTGGAGAATGACGATGGGCGGCTGAAAGGGTGGAAAGGAATGTAACGCCATGAGAAATACTGACTGGTAGAAACACATTAGTTGAACACTTCACAAGTTGTGACCAGCATTGCCATGTTGTGAAGAGGGAGGAAGGAAAAAAAAATAATCAAAGTGTGCAGCGTTTCATCTTGGTGTGTGTGGCGGAGCGCTTAGAAGTTCGGCCAAGTTGCAGAACAACCCACTTGACTGACATTACAAAGGCATTTACGTCGCAGCCTTGTGTGTCGCTACGTTCTCTCTGTGTTCAGCCAGCCAGAGGAGGGGGGGGGTGATGCTGAAAAAAGGAGGATCTCGCCTCTCATGTCCCCTAAATGTGACATAAAAACCAAAAAAATCTAAAAGCGTGTAACCCCAAAACTCAGAGTTTTAGCAAAAACATGTTCCAATTTGGTGACCGTGAGCCCATATCTGACCCTTGTGTTTCCATTAATGACCACTGTGATGTCTTCCATGGGGGGCTCAATCCATCGCACGCAGACGGAGTTGCCCAATGACGGCACAAGCCTCTTAATAAAATTGGCACATTCTGTATTAATCTACAGCCAGAAAAGTATTCACTTGGCTCAGAGCAGGAATCGGCAATTCACTGGATTTGGATTTAAAGGGAATGTGTCATTAGAAAATAAATGGCCCATTATTTAAATATAGTAAAAAAAAAAATATATATGTATATATTTTTATTATATATCTATATTTATTTTTTATTATATATATATATATACACACACACACACATATATATGCATATATATATATATATATATATATATACATACACACACACACATATATATATATATGTATATATGCGTGTATGTTATATAAAATATATATTATATATATATATATATATATATATATATATATATATATATATATATATTTATTTAGACAAAGTATTTATAAAGATCCTATATCGTATGATAATGAGCGCGGGGACTAGTCCCCTGGGTACTACTTCCCTTGCTAGTCGGCCCCATTAGAATGTTTGTACGCCCCCTTGGGTGTGGTAACATGCTAATGAATGCGCAGCGTCAGAGGATGATGTCACTCACTTCTCCGCCGCCATCGCGTCCAATGAGGGATTTCGGCTGAGTGCGCATGACCCCGGAATTTGGGTCATATGCACTATGAAGCCGGGTCTACGCGTCCTGGCGGCAAACTGGAGTAGTGTGCATGACCGAAAGTCTGGGATCATGTTCCTTGTGACTAGTCCCCGAGCTCATTAGCATACGGATAAAAGATCTTTAGAAATACTTTTTCTTAAGATTCCTTTATCTATGCTGCCAGATACAGGGACAGTTAGGCCGGGATTAGCAATATGCACCCAGAACTGCTCGTGATACTGGATGCATATTGCACCTGACAGGTTCACTTTAAACTTGGCTGAATATAATTGTACAGATGGAGGAGGTAAGCTGTGACAATGCAGGATCCTCCATAAACAATAGGTGATGTCACAGCTCCCCTCCTATGCAATAACTGATATCACCTATATAGAGTAGATAACACAGGATCCACCATTCACAATAGGTGATGTCACAGCTCACCTCCTCCTCCTGAACAATGACTGATAACACCTCTATATACAGTAGATAACAGGATCCACCAATCTCAATAGTTGATGTCACAGATCACCTCCTTCTGTAGAATGACCAATAACACCTATATGCAGTATATAACACCGGATTCCCCATTCATAATATGTGATGTCACAGCTCACCTCCTCATCCTGTAAAATGACTGATGACTAGTGATGGGCAGATCCAGACGGTAAAAGTCCGAATACGCACGGGTTCAATAGTTCCCAAGCACCAGCCTCGGGCCCGCAGTTCTCAGAGAAATACAAGTAACAATCCGGATACTCAGTTAATTAAGAAAATAAGGGAAATGCAGGTGCATTATACATACTAGTGTCGCACGCGGCTGTAACACTGGTTGCAGTCAGACGCGCCCCCACCCTGTGTGACAGTGTGTCTGACTGCAACCAATCACAGACGCTGTGTTCATACTTATGGCGTAAAAAAAAAAATACAACAATTGGCGTAGGGTGCCTCCCATATTATGATACGATACCCAGCACAGATAACGTATACGGCTACAGGATGCAGCCCCCAGCTGTGCGCTTATCTTGGCTGTGTATGAAAATAAAAAGGACCCATGTGTGGCTTTTTTTAAAAATAAATAAATATATAATTACAAAAATCAGCATGCGATCCTTCCCAATTTTGATACTCAGCCATGATAAAGCCGACAGCCGGGGACTGGTATTCTCAGGCTATGGCTTGGGAGAACCCATGGTTATTGGGCCTCCCAACCCTAAAAAGAGCAGCCTGCAGCTGCCCATGATTGTCACATCCATTGGATGTGACAATCCAGGAACTTTACAGCAAACTTCCCAATTGGCCAGATGCGGTGACAATCGGGGTAATTAGGGGTTAATGACCGTGTACAGCTGCCACTAAGCCCTAGTTTAGTAACAGGTGGTGTTTATGAGCCCCCCGATTACTTCCTAATATGGAGCCTGAAAGTACTAAGCCCTAGATTAGTAATTGGGAGGTGTCTATGAGACCCTCCCCCCATCACTACCAAATATCGAGCCTGAAAGTCGAAACACTGTTACCCTTTTGCTCATCAGTGAAAATTGCCTGTCATTCCGTCTTGATAAACACCGGCTAGAGGGGCTTTTAAATTTACCTTTAGATTATGGGAGACTTAAGTTTTTACAGATTTCCTTAGACGTCCTTTCTAATGAGTTTCACATGGGCATATGATGGATGAATTTTTGTGCCCACCTTAAAAAAAAGCCAGTCAAGGCCATTTTTTAGTAGGAAACCACAGATGCATCAGGAAAGGGCAGTGTGTAACATAGCCATTGTGTTACGATCCGTTGCTCCAATGCATTAAAAAAACAAAACAAAAACTAAAATGCAAGTGCACTGGAGGACTTAATCATGAACTTGCAGTCCATGACTGATTTTCACTCCTCCCTGCCCGGCGTTGCTGCACAATGTTACCTCTGCCTCCACCAGCAATCTTTTGCACGTGTTGCTCTACTTTTGGTACTGGTTTGGTACATGTGCAAATTTGCAGCCTTGCATTGCGCTTGCACGGACCAAAAGAGGAGACAGACGTGTGCAGGATTTCGGCTGTGAAGAGGAGCTATTGGCTGCTGATGCATCGATGCGCCCCTGTTGCAATCCAAGATGGATTTTGCAGCAATAACGCAACAGATGGTGACAAATTAAGGACTGCAGCCAGCTGAGGTCATTAGATTTGCCGTCAGTTAATGAAATGTGGAAAATCTGCCTAGTATTACAAGAATCCAATCCAAGCTGTGCGCAAAATATACAGTACAGAACAAAAGTTTGGACACACCTTCTCATCTCTAGAACAACTGTTAAGAGGAGACTTTGTGCAGCAGCCTTCATGGTAAAATAGCTGCTAGGAAACCTCTGCTAAGGACAGGCAACAAGCAGAAGAGACTTGTTTGGGCTAAAGAACACAAGGAATGGACATTAGACCAGTGGAAATCTGTGCTTTGGTCTGATGAGTCCAAATTTGAGATCTTTGGATCCAACCACCATGTCTTTGTAGAAAAGGTGAACGGATGGACTCTACATGGCTGGTTCCCACCGTGAAGCATGGAGGAGGAGGTGTGATGGTGTGGGGGGGCTTTGCTTGTGACACTGTTGGGGATTTATTCAAAATTGAAGGCATACAGAAGCAGCATGGCTACCACAGCATCTTGCAGCGGCGTGCTATTCCATCCGGTTTGCGTATAGTTGGACCATCATTTAATTTTCAACAGGACAATGACCCCAGACACACCTCCAGGCTGTGTAAGGGCTATTTGGCTAAGAAGGAGAGTGATGGGGTGCTACGCCAGATGACCTGGCCTCCACAGTCACCAGACCTGAACCCAATCGAGATGGTTTGGGGTGAGCTGGACCGCAGAGTGAAGGCAAAAGAGCCAACAAGTGCTAAGCATCTCTGGGAACTCCTTCAATACTGTTGGAAAACCATTTCCAGTGACTACCTCTTGAAGCTCATCAACAGAATGCCAAGAGCGTGCAAAGCAGTAATCAAAGCAAAAGGTGGCTACTGTGAAGAACCGAGAATATAAGACATATTTTCAGTTGTTTCACACTTTTTTGATAAGCATTTCATTCCACATGTGATAATTCATAGTTTTGATGTCTTCAATGTGAATCTACAATTTTTAGAGTCATGAAAATAAAGAAAACTCTTTGAATGAGAAGGTGTGTCCAAACTTTTGGTGTGTACTGTACGTAAATAGACTTGTGCTGTGGATTTTCAGATTTGACACTTTGCAACGCAACAAAATCCGATAAATCGTCACTGATGGACAAAAGGCCAAAAAAAAAAAAAAAAAAGAAAAAGTAACTATGGCATATAAATAAATATGCGGGACCACACGGAGAATCTTCAGATCCGGAAATTGTCACTTATTCTACAGGAGCCACCAATAAAATCCTGAAGGTCAGAGCTGGGATTGCAGAGCCTTTCGCGGGGGGGGGACATGGGTTAAAATGGACACTAATTACAGACCACGTCAGCGTCATCCGGCGGAGATGTTGCCTTTTGTGACGAGCGCGAGATCCCGGAATCACTTGCTCTTCCGCGCAGATGCAAAAAAAAAAAAAAAATGTAAAGTACGTTGCGGCTCGGACGTGGAGATTTCGGCTTTGTTTACATCTCCGGATGACGTCTCGGGTCTCTCGTTTCATTGCCGAGGGTTGAAATAAGAGGGTCAAAGCGACGGGGCATCCAGTCTCTTTTTCTGGCCTTCTAAGTTACACTTTTGCAAAATTAAATATAACTTGCCGGCTCCTAATAACGATATCCCTCGCCGCCATCATCCGTTCTTCCTCCTTAGCGTTGACCTTCGAGCCTTTGTTTGTGTGTTCTCGGCACAAAGACCTGACACATTTTTACCGCGACTGTTTAATGCGATGAAAGCGGCTAAAAAGCTGTTCGCTGAACCAAGGGGTCACGAGGCTCATGGGGTTTTTTGTTGTTTTTTTTTTTCAAAAAGGAAAAAGGAGGGGGGGGGGGAAGAATCAAATTTACAAAACAGAAAATTGCACAATGGAGAAGTGGACAAAATTAGCCATGCGTACTAATTCCCAGTAATTACCACGCAAGGTGAACTCCGCGGGGTCTCGGGAGTCAGCACCCGGTGACGCTCGACTGGAGAGGAAAGTGGAGAGGATCATGTGACACCAACCCCAAGAGAGGCCGCGGAATGTTATCAATGGGCACAAAGGGTTGTTGAGTGGCACGGATCGTGAGGTTGGCATGGATAATAGTAATTACAGGAAGAGAGTGCGTAGCAACCGGTTCTCAGTACGCGCCATCATCACCCTCATACAGCAGGTAGAGAAATCACAATATAGAGGCAATCACGTAATACGGTACACCGGGCAGGAAGGCGGCAGCACGGGGGCTCCCCGACACAAGAAGGCAAGGGCGGGATATACTGCTCGGAGAAAAGTGATAGGACACGTATCAATTACTGACCCCTCATTCAGTCTCATCACCTCCCCGGTGTATAGTTTCCGCCCCACTGCCCCCGGTGTGTACATCCTTTCCCATTACCCCAGTGTATAACATCCGGCCCCATTACCCCCAGTGTATAACATCCGGCCCCATTACCTCCAGTGTATAACATCCGGCCCCATTACCCCCAGTGTATAACATCCGGCCCCATTACCCCCAGTGTATAACATCCGGCCCCATTACCCCCAGTGTATAACATCCAGCCCCATTACCCCCAGTGTATAACATCCGGCCCCATTACCTCCAGTGTATAACATCCAGCCCCATTACCCCCAGTGTATAACATCCAGCCCCATTACCCCCAGTGTATAACATCCGACCCCATTGCCCCCAGTGTATAACATCCAGCCCCATTACCCCCAGTGTATAACATCCGGCCCCATTACCCCCAGTGTATAACATCCAGCCCCATTACCCCCAGTGTATAACATCCAGCCCCATTACCCCCAGTGTATAACATCCAGCCCCATTACCCCCAGTGTATAACATCCGGCCCCATTACCCCCAGTGTATAACATCCAGCCCCATTACCCCCAGTGTATAACATCCAGCCCCATTACCCCAGTGTATAACATCCGGCCCCATTACCCCCAGTGTATAACATCCGGCCCCATTACCCCAAGTGTATAACATCCGGCCCCATTACCCCCAGTGTATAACATCCAGCCCCATTACCCCAGTGTATAACATCCAGCCCCATTACCCCAGTGTATAACATCCAGCCCCATTACCCCCAGTGTATAACATCCGGCCCCATTACCCCCAGTGTATAACATCCGGCCCCATTACCCCCAGTGTATAACATCCAGCCCCATTACCCCCAGTGTATAACATCCGGCCCCATTACCCCCAGTGTATAACATCCGGCCCCATTACCCCAAGTGTATAACATCCGGCCCCATTACCCCCAGTGTATAACATCCGGCCCCATCACCCCAGTGTATAACATCCAGCCCCATTACCCCCAGTGTATAACATCCGGCCCCATTACCCCCAGAGTATAACATCCAGCCCCATTACCCCCAGTGTATAACATCCGGCCCCATTACCCCCCAGTGTATAACATCCAGCCCCATTACCCCCAGTGTATAACATCCGGCCCCATTACCCCCAGTGTATAACATCCGGCCCCATTACCCCCAGTGTATAACATCCGGCCCCATTACCCCCAGTGTATAACATCCGGCCCCATTACCTCCAGTGTATAACATCCGGCCCCATTACCCCCAGTGTATAACATCCAGCCCCATTACCCCCAGTGTATAACATCCGGCCCCATTACCCCCAGTGTATAACATCCAGCCCCATTACCCCCAGTGTATAACATCCGGCCCCATTACCCCAGTGTATAACATCCAGCCCCATTACCCCAGTGTATAACATTTGGTCCCATTACCCCCAGTGTATAACATTTGGCCCCATTACCCCCAGTGTATAACATCCGGCCCCATTACCCCCAGTGTATAACATCCGGCCCCATTACCCCCAGTGTATAACATCCGGCCCCATTACCCCCAGTGTATAACATCCGGCCCCATTACCCCCGGTGTATAACATCCAGCTCCATTACCCCCAGTGTATAACATCCGGTCCCATTACCTCCAGTGTATAACATCCAGCCCCATTACCCCCAGTGTATAACATCCGGCCCCATTACCCCAGTGTATAACATCCAGCCCCATTACCCCCAGTGTATAACATCCGGCCCCATTACCCCAGTGTATAACATTTGGCCCCATTACCCCAGTGTATAACATCCAGCCCCATTACCCCCAGTGTATAACATCCAGCCCCATTACCCCCAGTGTATAACATTTGGCCCCATTACCCCCAGTGTATAACATCCAGCCCCATTACCCCCAGTGTATAACATCCGGCCCCATTACCCCAGTGTATAACATTTGGCCCCATTACCCCAGTGTATAACATTTGGCCCCATTACCCCAGTGTATAACATTTGGCCCCATTACCCCAGTGTATAACATCCGGCCCCATTACCCCAGTGTATAACATTTGGCCCCATTACCCCAGTGTATAACATTTGGCCCCATTACCCCCAGTGTATAACATTTGGCCCCATTACCCCAGTGTATAACATTTGGCCCCATTACCCCAGTGTATAACATCCGGCCCCATTACCTCCAGTGTATAACATCCGGCCCCATTACCCCCGGTGTATAACATCCAGCTCCATTACCCCCAGTGTATAACATCCGGTCCCATTACCTCCAGTGTATAACATCCAGCCCCATTACCCCCAGTGTATAACATCCGGCCCCATTACCCCAGTGTATAACATCCAGCCCCATTACCCCCAGTGTATAACATCCGGCCCCATTACCCCAGTGTATAACATTTGGCCCCATTACCCCAGTGTATAACATCCAGCCCCATTACCCCCAGTGTATAACATTTGGCCCCATTACCCCAGTGTATAACATCCAGCCCCATTACCCCCAGTGTATAACATCCGGCCCCATTACCCCAGTGTATAACATTTGGCCCCATTACCCCAGTGTATAACATTTGGCCCCATTACCCCAGTGTATAACATTTGGCCCCATTACCCCAGTGTATAACATTTGGCCCCATTACCCCAGTGTATAACATCCGGCCCCATTACCCCAGTGTATAACATTTGGCCCCATTACCCCAGTGTATAACATCCAGCCCCATTACCCCCAGTGTATAACATCCAGCCCCATTACCCCCAGTGTATAACATCCAGCCCCATTACCCCCAGTGTATAACATTTGGCCCCATTACCCCAGTGTATAACATCCAGCCCCATTACCCCCAGTGTATAACATCCGGCCCCATTACCCCAGTGTATAACATTTGGCCCCATTACCCCCAGTGTATAACATCCAGCCCCATTACCCCCAGTGTATAACATCCGGCCCCATTACCCCAGTGTATAACATTTGGCCCCATTACCCCAGTGTATAACATTTGGCCCCATTACCCCAGTGTATAACATCCGGCCCCATTACCCCAGTGTATAACATTTGGCCCCATTACCCCAGTGTATAACATTTGGCCCCATTACCCCAGTGTATAACATTTGGCCCCATTACCCCAGTGTATAACATTTGGCCCCATTACCCCCAGTGTATAACATCCGGCCCCATTACCCCCAGTGTATAACATTTGGCCAAATGCCCTTGTTATATAACTTCCCTTGTTTCCGATATATAACATCTGCCATCCTTCGCCATGCCGTCTGCCTTTACTAACATGCCAATATCTGGTGATGCAGATCTCACTGATACAGCACAGTCCTGTAATAGGAGACACCGTTGTAACAAGTCCGGTCATGACATTTCTTTCATCTAAGTCGTCCCACATCCCCAGTGAGTGAGCAGTGGAAGGAGTAGCATCAACTAAGCCACGAAGTGGAGACCCCTGTGACGTGACACAGCAGGGGACCGAGTTCTGAGGAGTCGAGGGCACAAAAAAGTCCCCACCGCTCTGCTGACCCCATAACTGTCCAGACCTCCTCTGTTAACATCAGCACAAACACTGCGCCTGCCGGGAGCTTCATGGCTGAACAGCTGCAGCCGCATATCACCAAGCACAATGCCGAGCCGTACATCACCAAGCACAATGCCGAGCCGTACATCACCAAGCACAATGCCGAGCCGTACATCACCAAGCACAATGCCGAGCCGTACATCACCAAGCACAATGCCGAGCCGTACATCACCAAGCACAATGCCAAGCCGTACATCACCAAGCACAATGCCAAGCCGTACATCACCAAGCACAATGCCGAGCCGTACATCACCAAGCACAATGCCGAGCCGTACATCACCAAGCACAATGCCGAGCCGTACATCACCAAGCACAATGACAAGCCATACATCACCAAGCACAATGCCGAGCCATACATCACCAATCACAATGCCGAGCTGTACATCACCAAGCACAATGCCGAGCCGTACATCACCATGCACAATGCCGAGACGGACATCACCAAGCACAATGCCGAGCCGTACATCACCAAGCACAATGCAGAACCATACATCACCAAGCACAATGCCGAGCCGTACATCACCAAGCACAATGCCGAGCCATACATCACCAAGCACAATGCCGAGCCGTACATCACCAAGCACAATGCCGAGCCGTACATCACCAAGCACAATGCCGAGCCGTACATCACCGAGCACAATGCAGAGCCATACATCACCAAGCACAATGCCGAGCCGTACATCACCAAGCACAATGCCGTGCTGTCCATCACCAAGCACAATGCTGAGCGTCGTATTAAGCGGTGTACAGCAGCCATCACTGGACTCTGGAGGAGACGTGTTCTGTGTAGTGATGGATCACATTGCTCCATCTGCATCTGATGGAGGAGTCTGGATTTGGTGAATGGAGAACGTCACCCCCTGACTGCATTGTGCCCGCTGTACAGTTTGGTGGAGGAGGATAATGCTATGGATGGTTATCACCTCCTTAGCTCCAGTGAAGGGAAATCTTAATGCTTCAGCACAAGACATTGTGGACAATTGTAGACCCTAGCTTTGTGGGAACAGTTTGGGGAAGACTCTTTACTGTTTGCCCGGTGCACAAGGTCGATAAAGGCTTGGAGGGGGAGTTTGGTGGAAGATCCTGACCTGCTGCACAGAGCCCAGACCTCAGCCCCATCCAACACCTATAAACCCAGACTGAGCCCGGCCTCACAAATTCTCTTCTGGATAAAGGGGTTAAAAATTCCCACAGACCATTCCAAAATCGTGTAGAAATCGTTCCCGGAGGAGTGGGAGCCGTTATATCTGCAGAGGAGGCAGAGTGTCTATGAATGCATATTGGGAGATCAGAAAACTGAAGGTGCAATAAGAATGTGTGGCCCTACAACCGGGAGGTCCTGGGGGTCCCATCTGATATTGATGACCTCTCCAATAGTGTAGTCATGGACAACCCCTTTAATTATCCAAGCACTGAATCTTCTGGCCGTACAGGACCTTCTCGGGGCACCAGGGACTGGTTCCACCGATCGATGTGCACGACAAGGGCGCAATTTCCATCTAGTAAGCGATCAGATGGACCGTGACAAGGATGCTCGTTCTATAGGAGCCGGGACACTAATTATTCTCCCTCTGTATTTTCCAAAAAAAAGTAATAAAGAACATGGACTTTTTTTTTTATGGTCCTGCTTTTAAGATGAGTCACGGCGGCTGCAGAACAAGGGGCAGTTCCTGGAATTTAGAGCACGGTCAATGATCAAACAAAGCAGCGCCTGACGTCTCCGGAGAACAAACACGAGCTGGACACTACTTTTTCGGCGGCTGTGACTTGTGCCTGTCAGGTCGCTCCATGGAGAGGACGACGAGCCGAGCCTGTCAGCGCTGTGACATAGGGGTCATCCCGGCTCTACGGGAAAATAGCGAGAAACACCAGAGTCCATCATTATGCAAGCGCACACAGGCAGGATCCGGCGCGCAAGCAGATAGGGACCACTTTGCAGCTTGCTACACTTGGTGGAAAAGTAAAGCACAGCCACAGCAGAGAGGTCCCTATTTTGATAACCAGCAAAGGTAAAGCAGACAGCTGGGAGCTGGTATTATCAGGGAGGGCCCATGGTTATTTGGCCCTTCCCAACCTAAAAATAACAGCCCGCAGCTGCCCCAGAATTGACGCATCACATTAGATCCACCGATTCTGGCACTTTGTCTGGCTCTTCCCGACTGCCCTGGTTTGGTGGCAATTGGGGTAATATTTTTGGAGGTTATTGCCAGCTGGCATTAAGCCCTACTGTTCGTAAAGGAGAGGCGTCTATCAGACACCTCCATTGTTTAACCAGTAATCCAATGAAAATCTCACACACAAAAATAATCATGGACCTTCCCAGACTGATAATACTAGCCCCCATCTGTCTGCTTTATCTTGGATAGTTATCAAAAATGGGGGACCCCACATCATTTTTTATTATTATTATTTATCTCTTTTCCGGCAGCGACCCTGTAGTCAGAGAGGAGTCTAGATGTAGATTCCACCCATATCAGCTATTTTCCTGCCCCACAGCCCTCCAGTTAGGGTCGTCCGGAAGAATGCCTGTGTTTCCCATTGATTTCTATTATACGCAGCACTCGAGTCGACCCCGCCTGAGCGTCTGACCTTCTCGATGCAAGTAACAAGCACCCGAGCATTTTAGTGCTTGCTCATCACTAGTCCCCACACGAATACATACATTATATTATTTGTTATATATATCTATCTCTATATATATATATATATATATATATATATATATATATATATATATATATATATATATATATATATATATATCTATATATCTATATATCTATATAGAGAGAGAGAGAGAGAGAGAGAGATATATACACACATATACAAAAATATATATATATATATATATATATATACACACACACACACACACACACACACATACAATAAAAAAAAATATATCCAATAATATATTGTAACAATATTAATATATTGCAATATTAATACATTAAAATATAACAATATTACAGTAATAAAATGATAAAAATAATAGGAATAATACAGTAAATGCAGAACTTACACATCCGCCGGCGAGGATCTCAGCCGCTAAGGGAATGGAGCCATCTTTAATTGTAAATTTATCTCGTACAAAGTCGTTTACCTAAAACACAGATAACCGAAATAGTTAATGTTGATCAATAGGAGGCGGATGTGCAGTAGCCACCACGAGAAGACGGGGCAGGTCCGGAATGGAGCATTTCTGGCCACCTGCTGGCGCTACCGTCACCGGAAAAAGCTGGTCGTTTGTGGGGGTGCGGGGTATAGGACCCCGTTGGCTGATCAGACAATGATGACCTTTCCTAAGGATAGGCCATCAATGTAAAAGTAGAGGACAAACCCTTTAATTGAAAAACAGTCCACCGTTTTGTGTTTACAGCTCCTATGCCCATCCATGTATCTCCATGGTTACAGACTACAAACAAACCCCCATGTAGTCAGGTCCTGAAGTTTTGTTATTTATTTTTCTCACTACTTAACCCCCCCCCCCTTAGCTTACAGAGAGTAGAAGAGACGGGTAAAGGAAGAGGAAGAATAAAATGGCAGGGTCGGGATAAGGAATCCAACAAGTCATTAGAACCTTTAAAAGGAGACTCGTGAGCACAAAACTTACCGTAAGTTTAATGGCTTTTTCTGGAGCAACTCCCAGTAGTTGAGGAAGTAGACCTGTAAAGAGAAAGACCAAATTTTTTGTTATCAATTAAAGGGGTATCCTGCTAAAAAGAATCCTCATTATAGGTGATAACTCCTAGATCTTTGGTGGGCCAACCGCCAAGACCCCCACGATCACCAGATTGGAGCGGCACTCCATCCATTCATAGGACTTCCGGAGGACAGCGCTCGGTTTTCCACCTTAGGGCTGTTCAGGTTGACTGTTACTCTTTTACTTTGCTTACATGAGACTGCAAAAAATGTTTTTTTTTCATTTTGGAAAGCGTCATACTGACCGGGGTCGACCTGACGAAGGCTCCGAAATGTGTGCACAATGTAGGGAGGTGAGAAAAATCAAATATTTCCATGTAACGGCCTCGGAGCCCACTCACTGGGAGCAGAGCCCAATTTCCAGCACTGGGCACACGTCCCCCCCCCCCCTTCTAGGGTGATGCCGGAGGTGAGCTGCGGATCTCCTACACCCAGGGGTGTCAGCAGTTTAGGAAAAGTTGTGGGCGGGAAGGGTGTGATGTGCAGAAGTTTCCTCACCCTAGGTTTTATTTCCTAAATACTAATAAAACTTCTTAAAGGAGTCGTCCAGGTAAAAAGAAAGACATTCCACATATATTTGAAGCTTATTTTCTTGCACACTTAATACATTTTGGGTTTCCTCCTCTGTTTAGGAGGCTGGGGTGGAGAACGGATACTGGAGGACCTATCCAGCCATCCAGACCCTATGATGTGAATGGACAGTGTGTAAACGCTTCATGTCTCCTGCGGGGGCGCTGCAGGGAAACGGAACACTTACTGGAGAGTTTCCCTACAGATCCCAGTGGATTGCGGAGGGGTCCCGGGAGGAAGGGGGCACTTTCTGAACAATGCAGCTCCTCCATGAGCCTAATGTAGCATCTTTTACAACTTCTTAAGATAGTTTTATTACTGATCACAAGTGTTGGGTGTGGCAGCTCGGCTTTCGGTCCTGCGCTCGAGACAGGGCGACGTTTCCTTTGACAAGAGACATGTGGAGGGGGCTGGAAAGGGACTGGTCAAGGAAGATACACTAATAGTTGGAGGGCGATTTCTAAAAAATTTTATTTAACACATTGATGATTCAAATATTAAACTCAGAAGGAAAAAAAAAAAAAAAAAAGGGGGGGTAAAAACCCTTGAAAAAAGTTTTAGGTAGGTGTGTAGTCTGCAGACTTGTTTGTCCAGCACTGTATACGCACACACTGTATATGTGGCACAGATTACATAAGGAGCAGACAAAATTGGGGCTGACACAAAAAGAAAAGAAGGGAATTTTGTTTACTTACCGTAAATGCCTTTTCTTCTAGCTCCAATTGGGAGACCCAGCCAATTGGGTGTATAGCTACTGCCTCCGGAGGCCACACAAAGTATTACACTTAAAAGTGTAAACCCCTCCCCTCTGCTATACACCCTCCCGTGCATCACGGGCTCCTCAGTTTTGGTGCAAAAGCAGGAAGGAGGAAACTTATAAATTGGTCTAAGGTAAATTCAATCCGAAGGATGTTCGGAGAACTGAAACCATGAACCAAAAGAACAATTCAACATGAACAACATGTGTACACAAAAGAACAAACAGCCCGAAGGGAACAGGGGCGGGTGCTGGGTCTCCCAATTGGAGCTAGAAGAAAAGGAATTTACGGTAAGTAAACAAAATTCCCTTCTTCTTTGTCGCTCCATTGGGAGACCCAGACAATTGGGACGTCCAAAAGCAGTCCCTGGGTGGGTAAAAGAATACCTCGGTAAAAGAGCCGTAAAACGGCTCCTTCCTACAGGTGGGCAACCGCCGCCTGAAGGACTCGCCTACCTAAGCTGGCATCTGCCGAGCGTAGGTATGCACTAGATAGTGCTCCGTGAAAGTGTGCAGACTCAACCAGGTAGTCGCCTGACACACCTGCTGAGCCGTAGCCTGGTGCAGCAACGCCCAGGACGCACCCACGGCTCTGGGAGAATGGGCCTTCAGCCTTGAAGGAACCGGAAGCCCAGCCGAACGGTAGGCTTCAAGAATTGGTTCCTTGATCCACCGAGCCAAGTTGACTTGGGAGCTTGCGACCCTTTACTCTGGCCAGCGACAAGGACAAAGAGCGCATCCGAGCGGCGCAGGAGCGCCGTACGAGAAATGTAGAGTCTGAGTGCTCTCACCAGACCTAACAAGTGCAAATCCTTTTCACGTTGGTGAACCGGATGAGAACAAAAGGAAGGTAAGAAGGTATCCTGATTGAGATGAACAGAGGATACCACCTTCGGGAGAAATTCCAGAACCGAGCGCAGAACCAGCTTGTCCTGGTGAAACACCAGGAAGGGGGACTTGCATGACAGCGCTGCTATGTCAGACACTCTGCGGAGTGACGTGACTGCACTAGGAAGACCACCTTCTGCGAAAGGCGTGAAAGAGAATATCCCTCATTGGCTCGAAGGGTGGTTTCTGAAGAGCCGGTATCACCCTGTTCCGATCCCAGGGTTCTAGCCGACGCTTGTAAGGAGGGACTATGTGGCAAACCCCCTGCAGGAACGTGCGTACCTGAGGGAGTTTGGCTAGACGCTTTTGAAAAAAAAAAACACAGAAAGCGCCGAAACTTGTCCCTTAAGGGAACCGAGAGACAACCCCTTTTCCATTCCGGATTGAAGGAAGGACAGAAAGTGGGCAAGGCGAATGGCCAGAGAGTAAAACTCTGATCAGAGCACCAGGATAAGAAGATCTTCCACGTCCTGTGGTAGATCTTGGCGGACGTTGGTTTCCTGGCCTGTCTCATAGTGGCAATGACCTCTTGAGATAACCCTGAAGACGCTAGGATCCAGGACTCAATGGCTACGCAGTCAGGTTGAGGGCCGCCGAATTCAGATGGAAAAAAAAACGGCCCTTGAGACAGCAAGTCTGGCCGGTCTAGTAGTGTCCACGGTTGGCCTACCGTGAGATGCCACAGATCCGGGTACCACGACCTCCTCGGCCAGTCTGGAGCGACGAGGATGGCGCGGTGGCTGTCGGATCTGATCCTGCGTAACACTCTGGGCAGCGGTGCCAGAGGAGGAATACGTGAGGCAGGGAAACTGCGACCAATCCTGCACTAATGCGTCTGCCGCCAGAGCTTTGTGATCTTGAGAACGTGCCATGAATGCCGTGACTTTGTTGTTGTGCCGGGACGCCAATAGGTCGACGTCCGGCTTCCCCCAGCGGCAACAAATCTCTTGAAACACGTCCGGTCGAAGAGACCATTCCCCTGCGTCCATGCCCTGGCGACTGAGAAAGTCTGCTTCCCAGTTTTCTACGCCCGGGATGTGAACTGCGGAGATGGTGGAGGCTGTGGCTTCCACCCACAGCAGAATCCGCCGGACTTGCTGGAAGGTTTGCCGACTGCTTGTGCCGCCTTGGTGGTTGATGTATGCCACCGCCTTGGCGTTGTCAGACTGAATTCGGATCTGCCTGCCTTCCAGCCATGGCTGGAACGCTTTTAGGGCTAGAACACTGCCCTTATCTCCAGAACATTGATCTGGAGGGAAGACTCTGCTGAGTCCATGTACCCTGAGCCCTGTGGCGGAGGAAGACTCCCTGACAGACTCGCGTCTGCCGTGACCACAGGCCAGGATGTGGGCAGGAAGGATTTTTCCTTTGACAAGAGTGGGAAGAAGCCACCACTGAAGGGAGGCCATGGCTGCCCGAGAAGGAGCAACGTCCTTGTCGAGGGACGTCGATTTGCTGTCCCATTTGCGGAGAAAGTCCCATTAAAGTGGGCGCAGATGAATCAGCGCAAACGGAGCTGCCTCTATTGCTGCCACCAACTTCTCTAGGAAGTGCATGAGGCGCCTCAAAGGGTGTGACTGGGCTCGAAGGAACGATTGCACCCCTGTCTGTAGTGAACGCTGTTTGTCCAGCGGAAGCTTCACTATCGCTGAGAGAGTATGAAACTCCATGCCGAGATATGTCAGTGATTGGGCCGGTGTCAATTTTGACTTTAGGAAAAATTGATGAACCACCCGAATCTCTGGAGAGTCTCTAGAGCCATGTTCAGGCTGTGCTGGCATGCCACCCGAGAGGGGGCCTTGACCAGCAGATTGCCTGAGAGAGTAGGACCGCTACCACAGTTGTCATGACCTTGGTGAAGGCCCGTAGGGCTGTCACCAGGCCGAAAGTTAGTGCCACGAACTGAAGGTGTTCGTTCCCTATGTCGAAGCGCAGGAAGTGCTGATATTCTGATACAATCGGCACATGGAGATAAGCATCCCTGATGTCGATTGATGCTAGGAAGCCTCCTTGGGCCATCAAAGGCGATGGCAAGCGGAGAGATTCCATCCGGAACCGTCAGGTTCTCTGTCCGTTGAGCAGTGTGAAGTCCAGAACGGGGCGGGGTGATCCGTCCTATCTGGTACCATGAACAAGCTGGAGTAAAAAGCCGCGACTACGTTCTTGAAGGGGAACGAGGATCGCAACTCCTCCTGCCTTCGGAGTGTTCACCGCCTGGAAACGTGCATCGGCTCGCTCGGGGGACGGAGATGCTGTGAAGCAACGAGTCGGAGGACGAGAACTGAGCTCTATCCTGTGACCGTAAGACAGAAAGTCTCCTACATCGGTCTTGGACATGTGGGGACCACTCCCCTGACCTGGACCGCCATGCAGAAAAGGTTCTCTGTGCCCGGCGGAGGATGAAAATACCCTCGCCTGAGACGTCAAAGACGCTAATTGCGGAGCACAGGATGACCGCATTGATCTGAGACAGAGCAGCTGAGATAGCCTGGAGTGCCCACCCCTGCAAAGGCCGGGGCAACGGACGCGCCTATGGCTTCATAGATGGATCCCATTAGGAGTTCTATCTGTCTGTCCGTGGCATTCTTGAGCGTGGACCCGCCAGCCACTGCTACTACTGATCTAGCCGCCAGTCCAGAGACTGGAGGGCACCTTATGACACTGAGCCGAAACCTTAACAACGTCAGAGAGGAAGGGACAACGTGTGTTATAAGGCGTTCAGTAAAACGCTTGTCCGGGAAGGTGTGCTTCTGGACAGTATCTGTGCATTAGCTTGACTGGGACTGCGGTTCGTGCTGGAGTTTACCACGTAATAACTAGAGGCCACCCCAGGAACACGCTTCGTCGCAGACCGATAGAGGCCTGGGGCGATCCCGCAGTGCCCGGACCTGTGTAAGGGACCGGTCTGGACTGCAAACTCCTAGTCTCTTAGCCGACCATTTGTCCATAGCCTGAGACATGGATAGTGAAAATGACCCAGAGAGTTTCTCAGCAAAGCTGTAACTCTGTCCCTGCCGCCTGGACAGGGAACGCCGGCGAAGTTTTCATCATGCAAACTCTGTCCCTGTCATCTGTGCAGTGCCCGTAATATAGGCGCACAAGAGGTTAAAATAAGCCAGTGTCTTGGCACCCTTACTCTTTAAGAGCAGACAACAGCCTGTCGTCCGCAGAGTAATCAGTGAGGGTATACAGCCAAAAACAAATAATGCTGCCGAACAGTGAAATCATATACCATATAAATAAACACATATACATATATATATATATATATATATATATATATATATATATATATATATATATATATATATATATATATATATATATATATATATATATATATATATATACACTGCGGCACCAAGGGGGGGACAACACCCTAGGAAGACCACCTTTGAAAAAACTGGTGCCCCCCAGTGCTCAGTGAGGGGGAAGGAGGATAGCAACGTATGCTCCAGCCCTCCCTACGTTATGATGCAGGTGTCTGCAGGAATCCGGTGGTCTATAGGGATCAGTGCGGGGGGGCGGAGGACAGCGAGGTGTGCTCCAGCCCTCACTGTCGGCAACATACCGACCATCCCGCCCTTCTCCCTGACTGGCAGGCTCAGGGGCGGGAGTGTTAACCCACTAGGCCGCAAAAGCCGGGGACTAAAGTAAAAACCGCGGCCGGCAAACAGGCACAGTCGGCGCGGTAGTCCCGGACAAACAATGCACACCGCAGTCGCAGCTGCGTCTGAGGCCAAGGTGCTTCATGCACCGTGCCAACGGGGACACAGAGTACCTGTAGCTGCAGGGTGTCCCTGACGATACTCCGTCTCCTGTCCGGCAGGGGCTGCGGATGTGGCTTGTAGCCACCAGATTCTCTGCCCCGGGTCTCCCTCAGCTGCAGCCAGAAGTTGCTGAAAAACATGGCTGACGGCGTTCTCTGAGGAGGAGGGAGGCGTGGGCGTAGTCACAAAAAAGTGCGGGAATCTGGTGCCTCAGCGTGGGTAGTGAGGGGGGCGGAGGACAGCTCAATGTACTACAGCCCTCACTGTCGGCGTCATACCGACCGTCCCGCCCTTTTCCCTGACTGGCAGGTCTGGGGGCGGGAGAATCCCATACTAGGCCGCAAAAGCCGGGGATTAAAGTTGAAATCGCGGCCGGCCAGCAGTGCACGGTCGGCGCGGTAGTCCCGGACCCACACGCACGCCGCAGTCGCTGCAGCGTCTGGGCCCAAGGTGCTTTATGCGCCGTCCCAACGGGGACACAGAGCACCTGGAATATGCGGTACTAGGCCGCAGAAGCCGGGGACTAGAGTATAAGTGCGGCCGGCAACAAGCGCGGTCAGCGCGGTAGTCCCGGCGCACTAACACGCCCAGCAGTGCTGCAGCGTGTATGACACAAGCGCTCCATGCGCCGTCCCTAAGGGGACACAGAGTACCTCACAGAGTAGCAGGGCCATGTCCCTGACGATACCCAGCTCCTGTCCAGCAGATTCCCAGGGGCTGCGGAGGGAGCACGGTCCCAGTGTCTGGAGACCGATTATGGATCCCACTTCACCCAGAGCCCTGCAGGGATGGGGAAGGAAAACAGCATGTTGGCTCCTGCCTATGTACCCGCAATGGGCACCTCAACCTTAACAACACCGCCGACCAGAGTGGGGTGAGAAGGGAGCATGCTGGGGGCCCTATATGGGCCCACTTTTCTTCCATCCGATACAATCAGCAGCTGCTGCTGACTAAGTTGTGGAGCTATGCGTGGATGTGTGCCTCCTTCGTGCACAAAGCATAAAAACTGAGGAGCCCGTGATGCACGGGAGGGTGTATAGCAGAGGGGAGGGGTTTACACTTTTAAGTGTAATACTTTGTGTGGCCTCCGGAGGCAGTAGCTATACACCCAATTGTCTGGGTCTCCCAATGGAGCGACAAAGAAAAGGGAAATAAGGAGAAAGAAAAATAAAAGAAAACAAAAGGAACGTATGAGGGGGAAAAAAAAAAGGGGGGGGGAAGGAGAAAGGAAAAGAAAAAGGACAAAAAATGAAAGGAAAAAATGAGTGCGAAAAAAAAAGGCAAAAGAAAAAAAACAAGGAAAAAAAAAGGCAGAAAAGAAATAGAACAAAGAAAAGAAAAGGAAAAAAAAAACAAAAAAATGAGAAAAAGAAATAGAAAAAAGAAAGAAGAAAAAAGGAAAATATGAGGTTAAAAAAACGAGGCAAAAAAAGATAAAGGAAAATAAAACAAAAGGTGAAAAAAGATAAATGGAAAAAAAGATAGAGAAGGAAAAGTAAAAAAAAGACGGAAAATACGAGAAAAAAAAAGGAAGAAAAAAAAAGATAAAAGAAGAAAATAACAAGAAGGAAAATACGAGAAAAAAAAGGAAAAAAAAATAAAGGAAAAAAAAGATAGAGAAGAAAAAAAGGAAAGAAAAGAGGAAAAAAAAAAGATAAAGACAAGAAAAAAAAAAAGAATAAAGATAAAGGAAAAAACAAAAAAAAGAAGGAAAATACAAGAAAAAAAAAAAGGAAAAAAATGAAGAAAAAAAAAAAAGATTATGGGGTTGACCTGTGAACCTTACTGGTTCAGGAAGCAAGAAACTGAAATATTTAGCAAAGGAAATCCCATCATCTTCATAATCCAGACAATTTGGAAAGAAGGATAGATGATGAGTGAATGAATGTAAATCAGCAGATTGGAGCCCCCCAGCCCCCCGCGCCTCGTCTGATGTCATTTCCCCTTTACGACTATTTTCCTGGGATTTAGCGTTTTCTGTTTAGCTTTCATTAAAGGTTTTTTTCTTTTTTACATCTTTTTGCTTATTTAATTTACATTTACAGATTTAGAGGGTTCTTTTTTTTTCCCCGGGATTTACGAGGTCGACGTAAGGCGAATATTTACGATCTTGGGTACAATCCATTTTTTTTTTTGTTACTGGGTGGAGGATTTTCATATAATTTTTGCAGTCGTATTACGTCACATCTTGTAAAGTCTCCTTAAATGTGGGCGTCTGCAGATTTCACCCATTGGCGCCACCTTGCATTTTTTATTTAGATTAGATCACCCCAATTAAAGAGCATCATATACTGAATCCATCGGTCACATCCCTTTAATAAAAAGTAACAGGGGACTTGTAATGGGGCAGAAACCTGCTGTGATGTCATCGACGTAATGTGACCTTTCATATTTAAAGGGAAACTGTCAGGCGCGATGTGCACCCCGTACCACGAGCAGTTCTGGGTGAATAGGTTCCCTTTAAAGTGTTTTCTCTAGAAGCTCATTTTTTGGGGGGGAAGCCTTAAAGGGATTTTCTCATCTTTTCTGTTCAGGAGCACGCCGCTCCTAGCCTCCGTAGCTTCCTGGGGGTAGTGAGCTCCTGAAGACTGACCGGTCGGGACGGCGGTTCGTTTGAGCCTTTGATCTTAACAGATCACGCTTTACTCCAGAAGCATTGTCAACATGGTGGCCGAATTGAGCTAACTGGCCACCTTCAGAGCAGCGCTCGCAAGTTGAATAGCAGAGATCCAAAAGCTGTGCTTCTTCCCTAGAACACTGACCACCTCTGGTAGACCGCAGCGGTGACCGGAAGCCTAGACAACGAGAAGTGAACTATACAATTGAAGAAAAACCTCCGATCAAGAACAGAGAGGATTCTTAATACAAGGCAAATTATAACCATTGGGTTAAGATAACCCCTTTAATTTTTGTTTTTTAAGGGAATCTTCCTCCGCACTGAATAATAATAAAATGAGGGGTGGTGGGGAAAAGAGGTAGGGGAAAACGTATACAACATTGTAACAGTGCCCCCCCCTGTTCCTGGAATTGTCTTCATATAAAGTCACTACTCAAAAGAGTGGGTGTGAACCCTTTCCCATCCAGGGGGTGGATCTAAGGAGAGGTGGAGGATTCAGCCACATGTTTTGAGTTAGTTGATGCTTTGTTGGGTGAAGGTCTAGGATCTGTTGCTGCGGCCAGGTCCTGGTGCCCATGTATGGACTATTGAACAGTGAAGATCGGCTGCTACGTGGGATTGTGTTGTCTCGGCCGCGCTGCTGGATTTAAGGAACGCATCTAAGGACTGTTGTTGCATTTTCCTTGGCGTCGGATTGCCGGGTGGCGCCCTCGGATCTGTTTCCTTCGTGTGGACTCATTGTGGACTCTAAAGAACCATTTGGATATGGATGTTCTATGCTCCCTGACTCAAATCTCATTGGATTGTTCCTCGGCCTGCTCTGTCACATACCCTGTCACAAACATATATTGGTAACTATTGAGTTTGGTAGCAGAAGGATCTTCAGTCCAGATATCCGCAAAGTAAAGGCAAATAAATATGGGGGAAAGGGAGTCAACTTTTCATCCACGACTCTCATAGGACACCATCGGCCAACTTCTATTCAAGGGCTTATACAAGGTTTAGATGATAACCTCCCCAATCCATAGGACAGTAGATCTCTTCCGTTTCGCTGGTGGTCTGAGCACTGGGAACACCATAGATCCCATGTGAATGGAGCAGAGGTTGAGCAAGGGTAGGCGCGGCCGGACCCTCAGTGCTCATGAAGTTTAGATGGAGGGCAACCTACAAACTTGGAAACAGCCCAAGCCCCTTAACAATGGCGGCCAAGAACCGGCCTTCAAGCCTCCATGACCTGCTTGAACAGAGCGAAGCACTGTATTTTTCGGAATATAAGACGCATTTTTCCTCCCAGAAAGTTGGGAGGAAAGTGAGGGGTGCGTCTTATAATCTGAATGTAGCTTACCGGGAATGATGGAGAGGAGTTGAAAGAGGTCAGGGGAATACTGCGACGGCTAGGCTAGTGCTATTGCAGGTGTGCGGGTGCTGCGGTAGCTGTGCATGGCCTACGGTGGCTGGTGCGGGGTCTGCGGCGCCTAGGGTTGAGTACTTCAAATAATGGTGCTTGGAGTCAGCGTGTGTGCAGATGGAGCTCTCTGCTCAGGATCTCATCTGTTCACACGCTGCCTCTGGGCCATTGATCTACCAGCAACGTACTTAAGGAAATTGGTGCCCGGAGGCGGCGCATTCGTAGATGAGATCTCGGCTTGCCATTGAGCTGAGAGCTCAATCTACGTATGTGCCGAGTCTGGGCACCATTTTTTATTTTTTTTTACGCCCTCACTGCCCGCCGCCGCAGCCTGAGCCCCAGCACAGCTGCCCCAGCCGCCGCCGCAACCCTAGCACAGCCGACAGTTTCTAAACAGCATCTGGGGTACCCACTCCCCGCAACATCGCCCTCCTCCACCACCGCCCCTGCCTCCTGTGACCCTTCTCCACCACCTCCCCTGCCTCCTGTGACCCTACTCCAGCACCGCCCCTGCCCCGTGACCCTGCTCCACCACCGCCCCTGCCTCCTGTGACCCTGCTCCACCACCGCCCCTGCCTCCTGTGACCCTTCTCCACCACCGCCCCTGCCTCCTGTGACCCTACTCCAGCACCGCCCCTGCCCCCTGTGACCCTGCTCCACCACCACCCCGGCATCCTGTGACCCTGCTCCACCACCGCCCCTACCTCCTGTGACCCTGATCTACCACAGCCCCTGCCTCCTGTGACCCTTCACCACCGCCCCTGCCTCCTGTGACCCTGCTCCACCACAGCCCCTGCCTCCTGTGACCCTGCTCCACCACCGCCCCGCCTCCGGTCACCCTGCTCCACCACCGTCCCTGCCTCCTGTCACCCTGCTCCACCACCGTCCCTGCCTCCTGTGACCCTGCTCCACCACCGCCCCTGCCTCATGATCCTTCTCCACCGCCCCTGCCTCCTGTGACCCTGCTCCATCACCGTCCCTGCCTCCTGTGACCCTGCTCCACCACCGCCCCTGCCTCCTGTGACCCTGCTCCACCACTGCCCCGCCTCCTGTGACCCTGCTCCACCACCGCCCCTGCCTCATGATCCTTCTCCACCGCCCCTGCCTCCTGTGACCCTGCTCCACCACTGCCCCGCCTCCTGTCACCCTGCTCCACCACCACCCCTGCCTCCTGTGACCCCGCTCCACCACCGTTGCTACCCCCTCCGGTAAGACACCACCGGATCATAAGATGGACCCCATTTTTTCACATTTTTTTTCTGAATTTGGGGTGCGTCTTCTAAACTGAAAAATATCGTATATATAAAAAAAAAAAGGAAGCTTCACACGAGCAATGGCTGGTCAATAGGGAAGATACAAAAGTGGGCGCTTTGACTGACCTCTGTAAAGTCCGAAAAAACCTTCGTACCGCAATACTTTCTTAAAACAGTCAAAGCTGTTCTTGTACATGAGCTCCCCTACGAAGGATCCAGTCGATCTCTGGTTCTGCATCCTCGTTTTCACCAGGTCGATGGGGTAGACGGCGGTGGCGCCAACGGCTTTATTGGGGAGCAAAAAAAAATAATAATAATCGAGTGGTTACAGAATACAATTATGGTAAGTGCAGATGTTTCATAAGACTTAATGAAGTTACATTAAACGCTCCTCCAAGACTTAATCAATGGAGAAGAACTGACGGTTTTATTAAACTTTATAAAACTTGTTTCGGGACAAGTCATCGGTACAACCCTCAACCCTCCGACAGCCACGAAGTACAATGGCCGGTGCACATAACACTGACAGGGGAGGTGACCCGTGAAGCCAAGCTTCTGTGGGAATAGACAGGGAGAGCATTGTGCACCCAATACAGGGGAGGCCGGGGGCGATCACTGAGATAAGACGGCTACAGTCAACCATGACTAACCTCCAGCGATTGAACCAAGAGCAAATCTGTACGCCGACTCGGCCACTTGGACAAGGACAGTACGAGACACTTCTCCTGAGCCCTGATGCTTGAAGGAAAAAGGACAACATAAGACACCTGCTATTGTGAGACAGACACAGCGGAGCACGTATCAAGTTACCTGCGACTGTACGCAAAGCACCTATATATGAAGGAAAAGAAGAAAAACCATGGTAAAAAAGGTATAGAGTGAGAAAAGAAAGAAAGAAGAAAATAAAAAAGAACAGGGAGAAAAAAAATGGAAAAAAAAGACGAAGAAAAAAAAGGTGGGATAAAAGGTATAAAAGAGGGGAAAAAACAGTAAAAAGGTATAAAGTGAGAAAAGAAAGAAAAAAGAGAAAAAAAAAAAACAGGGAGAAAAAAATGGAAAAAAAGACGAAGAAAAAAAGGTGGGATAAAAGGTATAAAAGAGGGAAAAAACGGGTAAAACTATATAGAATGAGAAAAGAAAAAAAAAAAAGAACAGAGAAAAAGAAAAAAAAAAAACGAAGAGACAAAAGAAGGGAAAAAAATATAAACGAGGGGGAAGAAAAAAAAAAAAAAAAATAAGTAAAAAGGTATAGAGTGAGAAAATAAAAAGAAGAAAAAAAAGAAGACATGAGAAAAGGGAGGAGGAAAGAGAAAAAAAAAGGGGGAAAAAAAAAAGGTATAAACGGGGGGAAAATAAAGACAAACGGTAAAAAGGTATAGAGAAAGAAAAGAAAAAAAGGAAATAGAGAAAAAAAAAAGACGAGAAGAGAAAAAGGAGGCAAATAAAGATGGGGAAAAGGTATTAAGGAGGGGGGGAAAAAAAAAAAAAAGGAAAAGGAAAGAGGGGAGAAAAAGAAAAGGGGGGGGAGGTATAACCGAGGAAAAAATAAAAAAAAATGGTAAAAGGTAGAGAGTGAAAAAATAAAGAGTAAAAAAAAAGGAGAAGTGAAAAGGGAGAAAAAAAAAAAAAAAAAAAAAAAAGAAGAGAAGAGGAAAAAAGGGGAGAAAAAAAAATTGTAAGAAGGTATAGATTGAAAAAATAAAAAGGAAAAAAAGGGGGAGGAAAAAAGGGGGGGAAGGTATAAAAGAGGGGAAAAAAGAAAACGGTAAAAAGGTATAGAGTGAGAAAATAAAAAGGAGAAAAAAAAAAGAAAAGGGAGAGAAAAAAGGGGGGGGGGGGGAAGGGGAAAAAAGGTATGCAAGAATACAATAAAAAAAAAAAGAATAAGAGGAAAGAAAAAAAATGGAAAAAACAAAAAAAGGAAAGAAAAAAAAAGAAAACAAAAAAGGTATACAAAAGGGGAAGAAAAAAAAAGGAGAATAAAAAAAATTAAAACATGAAAAAGACAATAGAAAGGAGAAAAAAAGAAAGGAAAAAAGAAAGGAGAAAAAAAAAAAAATGAAAAGTATAAAAAAAGCAACAAAAAAAAGCAAAAAATAAGAAACAAAAATAAATCCGAATGAAGCAAGACAAAAAAAAAAATAAGTGTGATATATAAAAAGTAAAGATATAGAAAATGTAAGAATAAAATAAAAAAAGACAAAGAAAAAGTAAAGTAATAAAACTCAGTGGCAATACTAACTTTATACAAAAAAATAAAAACAAACAAAAAAAAACCAAAACAACAACAAAAAAAAAAAAGACTCAGTGAGCACATTCACATATGAAGCAGTATAAAAGCGGCCATACAGGTAAAATATATGCAGGTCACACCACTCCATACAGAGAGAGCAGCTGTTTCTTGGGGTGATCTAACACTCCCAGGGTAGCAAATATTCAAAAACGATGAGTGGACGTGTTGTATTTTAACATGCCCATTCCATCTGTACATAAAGCAGATCAGCTGCAGGCAGAGAGAGGTTTGGCCTCAGCCGTCTCTCCCACCGACCCTATACACGTGCACACTCGGCCGGGCATGCAGGTTTTTCACAAGAGAGAGACACCCGAGTACAGCTCATCTACAAGAAAAGCAAAAACATTAGGTGTTGGAAATTTACATATTGGGGCCATCTCTGCCAGAAATGAAGGTATTATTCTTTAAAGGTCAATATATAAATCACATCAATGCTGCCAAAAGCCATTAATTTCAGAAGGGCTGGAGGACCACGCAAGGTGTGGCGGATAATGAGAAGGTGCTAGGAGGACCCGTCGTCAGATGAAGGCTAAGGGCGCGGCGGCAAGGCTAAGGGCGTGGTGGCGGCGGCGGGCTTAAGGGCGAGGCGGCGGCGGGGCTAAGGGCGAGGCGGCGGCGGGGCTAAGGGCGAGGCGGCGGCGGGGCTAAGGGCGAGGCGGCGGCGGGGCTAAGGGCGAGGCGGCGGCGGGGCTAAGGGCGAGGCGGCGGCGGGGCTAAGGGCGAGGCGGCGGGGCTAAGGGTGTGGTGGCGGCAGCGGAGCTCAGCGTGAGGCGGCGTCGGGGCTAAGGGCGAGGCGGGGCTAAGGGAGCGGCGGAGCTAAGGGTGAGGCTGCGGCGGAGCTAAGGGTGAGGCAGCGGCGGAGCTAAGGGCATGGCAGTGTATTTATTCACCAGACACCTCCAGGACACCTGGCTGCAGCAGTAAACAGCACTAGGCACTAGTCTCCAACCTGTGGCTGTCCGGGCATGCTGGGGGATGTAGGTGGGTTGGAGACCACTGGCACACATCTCCTACATAAAGCTGACCAGTCTGAAGGGACCACCTGACAGTCGTGAGCCCCTACCCCCTTGGCCATAGGGATTATATCATTAAGCAGCCCTTCTCATGGGCCGGCAGATACCCACAGATCATGATGAGGGATGTCACCACTCCTATAATACCTCCCATAAGGAATAACAGAAATTCCCCCCAAAATATATACAATCCCTGAACCCCCCCACGCACGATCTCGCTCATTACCACTCAACGCCGCTTTGATTCACTTATTTTTATCCTACATTTTAGACCTAACGCTACAGCAGACATTTTCCTTCCGCCAGACTGACCCTTGCATCGGAGATTACACCCTGGACCTGTCACAGTCCGGGGTCAGGGCTATTTTTTGCTTTCCGTACTCGTTTCATTAGAACCATAAACCTCCCCCCCCCCCCCCCCCCCCCAAGCACAAAACTACAGCGACATGCACCGGACGCACAATCACACTGAGGCACGGCAGGCGGGTTACATGGGCCTGCACAGGTTGCTGCTCCTTCCATTGTGTGTGTGCGCTAATCTAACAGATCCGGGGCAAAAACCCAAATCATGACACTATGAGGACATGGACAATGTGCAGAGCTGCGGCAGGTAGACACCACGGGGACATGGACAATGTGCAGAGCTGCGGCAGGCAGACACCACAGGGACATGGACAATGTGCAGAGCTGCGGCAGGTAGACACCACGGGGACATGGACAATGTGCAGAGCTGCGGCAGGTAGACACCACGGGGACATGGACAATGTGCAGAGCTGCGGCAGGTAGACACCACGGGGACATGGACAGTGTGCAGAGCTGCGGCAGGCAGACACCACGGGGACATGGACAATGTGCAGAGCTGCGGCAGGCAGACACCACGGGGACATGGACAATGTGCAGAGCTGCGGCAGGCAGACACCACGGGGACATGGACAATGTGCAGAGCTGCGGCAGGCAGACACCACGGGGACATGGACAATGTGCAGAGCTGCGGCAGGCAGACACCACGGGGACATGGACAGTGTGCAGAGCTGCAGCAGGCAGACACCACGGGGACATGGACAATGTGCAGAGCTGCGGCAGGTAGACACCACGGGGACATGGACAGTGTGCAGAGCTGCGGCAGGCAGACACCACGGGGACATGGACAATGTGCAGAGCTGCGGCAGGCAGACACCACGGGGACATGGACAATGTGCAGAGCTGCGGCAGGCAGACACCACGGGGACATGGACAATGTGCAGAGCTGCGGCAGGCAGACACCACGGGGACATGGACAATGTGCAGAGCTGCGGCAGGCAGACACCACGGGGACATGGACAGTGTGCAGAGCTGCGGCAGGCAGACACCACGGGGACATGGACAATGTGCAGAGCTGCGGCAGGCAGACACCACGGGGACATGGACAATGTGCAGAGCTGCGGCAGGCAGACACCACGGGGACATGGACAATGTGCAGAGCTGCGGCAGGTAGACACCACGGGGACATGGACAATGTGCAGAGCTGCGGCAGGCAGACACCACGGGGACATGGACAATGTGCAGAGCTGCGGCAGGCAGACACCACGGGGACATGGACAATGTGCAGAGCTGCGGCAGGCAGACACCAAGGGGACATGGACAATGTGCAGAGCTGCGGCAGGCAGACACCACGGGGACATGGACAATGTGCAGAGCTGCGGCAGGCAGACACCACGGGGACATGGACAGTGTGCAGAGCTGCGGCAGGCAGACACCACGGGGACATGGACAATGTGCAGAGCTGCGGCAGGCAGACACCACGGGGACATGGACAATGTGCAGAGCTGCGGCAGGTAGACACCACGGGGACATGGACAATGTGCAGAGCTGCGGCAGGCAGACACCACGGGGACATGGACAATGTGCAGAGCTGCGGCAGGCAGACACCACGGGGACATGGACAATGTGCAGAGCTGCGGCAGGCATGGACGGGGGCATCTGTATCTTCTGGTTACACTTCACTCGCTCCTGTCTGTAATGGAGATGGCTGAGGTTTTGGGGTTGGGCTGTAAAGGGAAGAGGCAAAGATGGAGGGGCCGAGGCCGGACCCTGGTGCTCTGCCCTATAGAGCTGCCCTGCGAATGGCCACAAAGGATGAAGGAGAATAGCCGTGCACTGTCTCTGCATCAGAACGACCCAACTAAGTACAAAGCCTACAAACGGATGTGATGTTTAGTTGCAACCATCAAACCATGCAACATACAAGAAGTGTGATATGCAATATGTCCACCAAGTACATAGACCAGCATCAGACTGACTGAAGAGCCTCCAGAGCACAAAGCATACTGAACACCAACCTACAGTGTATATATAGAAATAACCTACATGGAATGTGCAAGACATTACTTATCTTGTATTATACTCCAGAGCTGCACTCACTATTCTGCTGGTGCAGTCACTGTGTACATACATTACATTACTGATCCTGTACTGATCCTGAGTTACCTCCTGTATTATACTCCAGAGCTGTACTCACTATTCTGCTGGTGCAGTCACTGTGTACATACATTACATTACTGATCCTGTACTGATCCTGATTTACCTCCTGTATTATACTCCAGAGCTGTACTCACTATTCTGCTGGTGCAGTCACTGTGTATATACATTACATTACTGATCCTGATTTACCTCATGTATTATACTCCAGAGCTGCACTCGCTATTCTGCTGGTGCAGTCACTGTGTACATACATTACATTACTGATCCTCTACTAATCCTGAGTTACCTCCTGTATTATACTCCAGAGCTGCACTCACTATTCTGCTGGTGCAGTCACTGTGTACATACATTACATTACTTATCCTGTACTGATCCTGAGTTACCTCCTGTATTATACTCCAGAGCTGCACTCACTATTCTGCTCGTGCAGTCACTGCGTACATACATTACATTACTTATCCTGTACTGATCCTGAGTTACCTCCTGTATTATACTCCAGAGCTGCACTCACTATTCTGCTGGTGCAGTCACTGTGTACATACATTACATTACTTATCCTGTACTGATCCTGAGTTACCTCCTGTATTATACTCCAGAGCTGCACTCACTATTCTGCTCGTGCAGTCACTGTGTACATACATTACATTACTTATCCTGTACTGATCCTGAGTTACCTCCTGTATTATACTCCAGAGCTGCACTCACTATTCTGCTGGTGCAGTCACTGTGTACATACATTACATTACTTATCCTGATTTACCTCCTGTACTATACTCCAGAGCTGCACTCACTATTCTGCTGGTGCAGTCACTGTGTACATACATTACATTACTGATCCTGATTTACCTCCTGTATTATACTCCAGAGCTGCGCTCACTATTCTGCTGGTGCAGTCACTGTGTACATACATTACATTACTGATCCTGTACTGATCCTGAGTTACCTCCTGTATTATACTCCAGAGCTGCACTCACTATTCTGCTCGTGCAGTCACTGTGTACATACATTACATTACTTATCCTGTACTGATCCTGAGTTACCTCCTGTATTATACTCCAGAGCTGCACTCACTATTCTGCTGGTGCAGTCACTGAGTATATACATTACTGATCGCCTGCTGAGTGCCTTTATTTTTGCACACCCGGCTTGTAGACATCATATAGCGAATCGTGCACAGCAACGAAGATAGCAATAAAATTGCAAAAGAAAAAGCGCCATCACATGTGAGTGCGATCTTCAGGAGCAGACACACCTGGAGTGGCTTTTCTCCGCTCTTCATGGCGTCGCCTGTTGTAGGGAGACATCGGGTCAGAATCCAGGGTGTATAAAAAGCATAATGAAGTAATAACGCTCCCCCAACCCCTAAGCCACAGCCAATCCTCGGGGTGGAGGTCTGGATTGCCGCCCGCCTGACAAAATGTAGCTTGCATGCAGTCTCTGTGGTCTGCAGCCGGCGTCTCGGAGCAGACTTGGCCTCCGCAATCGTGGTTTTATCATAAAAAGCGAATTAAAAAAAAAGTGATAAAATTTATCTAAAATAAATGTAAATAAAAACACCACCAGCAACAGCAAAGGAATAAAAAGCTCCGTACAATGATGTGGCCGAGCACAGGACGCCTCTGTATGCTTAGACTCAGCAGTCACTGCAGATATTAGTGTCAGGGGGTTCGGCCGACACAAAAGGGTCCTGGAAAACACGGAAAAAGTTTTACACAGTTTATTATATAAACTTACTACTATACCTCAAGCATGAAAGGTGCCGTCACCTAAGACCAGGGGCCTGCTATGGCCGCAACCTCAATATAGGACACTGCCCTGGTGGGCATGTGGCAGACACCTGTCCCCCCCCACAGATGCTCAGAGTCCCTCCAACTGCCCACAGTCGCCCATAGGGTCCCCCAACTGCCTCCAGACACAAGGAGTTCCTCCAACTCCCCCCAGTCACCCATAGGGTCCCCCAACTGCCTCCAGACACAAGGAGTTCCTCCAACTCTCCCCAGTCACCTATAGGGTCCCCCAACTGCCTCCAGACACAAGGAGTTCCTCCAACTCCCCCCAGTCACCCATAGGGTGCCCCAACTGCCTCCAGACACAAGGAGTTACTCGAACTCCCCCCAGTCACCTATAGGGTCCCCCAACTGCCTCCAGACACAAGGAGTTACTCGAACTCCCCCCAGTCACCCATAGGGTCCCCAACTGCCTCTAGACACAAGGAGTTCCTCCAACTCTCCACAGTCGCCTGTAGGGTCCTCCCCAACTCCTTCCATGGTGTCCTTCCCCAGCTGCCTCTAGACGCCCGTAAAGGCCTCTCCAACTCCCTCCCCACACCCGCGGGGTCGTGTCCAACTGCCTGCAGATGTACGCAGTGTCCTCCCCAACTCCCTTTAGACACTCGCAGTGTTCTCCCCAACTGCATGTGTGTGCATGCATATAGAGATAGAGATTATAATATATATATATATATATATATATATATATATATATATATATATATATATATATATATATATATATATATATATATATATATATATATATATATATATATATATAATCTCTCTCTCTATCTATCTAATATATAAAGCTGAATGTATGTATGTATGTATGTATGTCCGGGATTGGCATCCGCACCATCGCAGCTACAGCCACAAAATTATGCACGCTCACACTTCTGGACCCCGAGAGCATCATAGGCTATGTTTTGAGGGGAAATTTTAACCCCGCGCTTTACAGTTATTCACCAAAAAACCTGCATCAATTAAAGCGAATAGAGCTGGGAGCCACAGTGCAGCCAGAACTTCAGAAGAATGCAGAGACAGACCTGCAAAGAAAGAGACAGACCTGCAAAGAAAGAGACAGACCTGCAAAGAAAGAGACAGACCTGCAAAGAAAGAGACAGACCTGCAAAGAAAGAGACAGACCTGCAAAGAAAGAGACAGACCTGCAAAGAAAGAGACAGACCTGCAAAGAAAGAGACAGACCTGCAAAGAAAGAGACAGACCTGCAAAGAAAGAGACAGACCTGCAAAGAAAGAGACAGACCTGCAAAGAAAGAGACAGACCTGCAAAGAAAGAGACAGACCTGCAAAGAAAGAGACAGACCTGCAAAGAAAGAGACAGACCTGGAAAGAGACAGACCTGGAAAGAGACAGACCTGGAAAGAGACAGACCTGGAAAGAGACAGACCTGGAAAGAGACAGACCTGGAAAGAGACAGACCTGGAAAGAGACAGACCTGGAAAGAGACAGACCTGGAAAGAGACAGCCCGACAAACATGCAGACAGGGAAGGAGGAGACAGCCAGAGAGACAAAGATAGATGGGGAAAGACACAGACCTTGATAGAGACATACGGGGAAAGAGACAGAGAAATAGAGGACAGACAAGGAAAGAGACAAATTGAGAAAGAAACAGAGAGATAGAGACAAAGACAGGCAGACCGGGAAAGAGACAGACGGAACACATTACTTGGCCAATTTAGTTAAATCTGTGTGGAATATTTGTGGTGTTGAAATATATGTTGTGAAATGCTTCTATTAGCTTAGTTTATGCCTTTTAATAATTACATTTCTATCTGTTTTGTGGTGTTTGTGTGCAGAATACATTTTTGTTAATACATTCTATTTTATCAGCAGTTATTAACCTGAGCAAAGCCGGGGAGTACAGGTAGTTTTAAATAAATTTATATAGTACTATAGTACTAAGTTAGTACCAAGTACTAACAAATACAAATACGGTAAATATAATATGAACATAAAAACAATTCCAAATGGATGCTAGCAAAATAGAGGAGGTGACTGCAAAACAACAGAATGCAGCATAACTTTAAGAAGCATTTTCTGCCCATACAATAAGATCTTCTATATTTTCTACAGATAGGATTAAAAATGCATGATTTTTTTGCTAAAAGATAAAAAAAAAAAAAGGCTGATGTTCCTCGCTGCTATATGCACCACTTATGAAAATGTTAAAAATACGGCCTGTGTCCCTTTAATGGGTATAATTAAAGTGATGTATGTATAATTGCCGTGCTTTCAAATGAAAAAGACGTGGCCCTTGAAGATAATTGCGCGCAGTGAGAAATGGCTTCCTAGGGAGCAAAGAGCCTTAAACACGGGCGCGGAGGGGCTATAGAACAGACTAATGACATGAATGAAACATGTATGAAGCCTCAGCGCGGACGGAGTTAAAAACAGCCGGGGAAGATCAAACGCGGCCTGGAATACAGAAAAGGGGGGACGGTGACCTAAAGCTCGGGTGGACGGCAGGAATCGAGCCTTTCGGTAATTCTCTCCCCTCCACATTTCCCAGGTTGGGTCTTTTGCACCAGACTTAAAAAGGGGCCACAGCCTTTCAAATGCTGAATTACTGCAGTCGGGTTTTATGTGCATATATAGGATATATAGGGGGGCAAATCTGACATCCCGGGCCAGGATGAGGGGGCACCCACACAAAAGGGGGACAGGACAGGAGGCACACTGTTAGGTCTCCGGCTTAGAGCATCTCAGAAGCACGGCCATTATTCCTGTGGAACAACAAGTCTCTTCTATAGGATATATTTTTTGGGGGGGAGTTTTGTATAGTATTGTTCACTTTAACATAGAATGTACTGAGTAAAAGGGAAAAAAAAAAATCCAAGGTGGGAGTAAAAGGGAGGACCAAGCCCAGGGATGTCATATCATTGATAATGGCATTTAAATTGGCACTGGCTCCGGTCACTGCTGCCAGAGACGAATCCTGGCTGTACAATACAGCTGGCACCTGCCGTGATTTATGCACTGGCTCCGGTCGCTGCTGCCAGAGACGAGTCCTGGCTGTGTAATACAGCTGGCACCTGCCGTAATTTATGCACTGACTCCGGTCGCTGCTGTTAGAGGGGAGGCCTAGCTGTAAAACACAGCTGGCATCTACTGTGATTTATGCACTGACTCCGATCGCTGCTATTAGAGGTGAGTCCTAGCTATATAAACACAGCTGGCACCTGCCGTGATTTAGGCACTGGCTCCGGTCGCTGCTGCCAGAGGCGAGTCCTGGCTGTATAACACAGCTGGCACCTGCCGTAATTTATGCACTGACTCCGGTCGCTGCTGTTAGAGGGGAGGCCTAGCTGTAAAACACAGCTGGCATCTACTGTGATTTATGCACTGACTCCGATCGCTATTAGAGGTGAGTCCTAGCTATATAAACACAGCTGGCACCTGCCGTGATTTAGGCACTGGCTCCGGTCACTGCTGCCAAAGAAGAGTCCTGGCTGTGTAATACAGCTGGCACCTGCCGTAATTTATGCACTGACTCCGGGTCGCTGCTGTTAGAGGCCGGGTCCTGGCTGTATAATACAGCTGCCACCTGCCGTAATTTATGCACTGACTCCGGTCGCTGCTGTTAGAGGGGAGGCCTAGCTGTATAACACAGCTGGCACCTGCCATGATTTATGCACAGGCTCCAATCACTGCTGCCAGAGGCGAGTCCTGGCTGTATAACACAGCTGGCATCTGCCCTGATTTATGCACTGACTCCGGTCGCTGCTGTTAGAGGGGAGGCCTGGCTGTGTAATACAGCTGGCATCTACTGTGATTTATGCACTGACTCCGATCGCTGCTGCCAGAGGCGAGTCCTGGCTGTATAACACAGCTGTCACCTGCCATGATTTATGCACTGACTCCGGTCGCTGCTGTTAGAGGGGAGTCCTGGCTGTGTAACACAGCTGGCACTTGTTGTGATTTATGCACTGGCTTCGGTCGCTGCTGTTAGAGGCAAGTCCTGGCTGTATAACACAGCTGGCACCTGCCGTGATTTATAGGCTCAGACAGAAAAAAATTGAGTGACAGATTCTCATTAACCACAGCAGCTCCTAAAAAGCAACGAAGTACCACATCCTGTCCATAGAGTGGCGCCATTAGTTACCAATAAGAGGTTATGAGCTCCAAAAAAAAAAAAAAGACAAAGACCCTAAACTGTTACCTGTCTCTGAGCTTCCGCCAGGTTGTAAGGCAACGCACCCTCTTCTAAAGGAGCGATCCGTTCGATATCCGCCATCGTCATGCGCCTGGTAACGAAACCCACGACACTTATTACTACGCCGCAGATACAGTGCACAGTATATAATGCACAACACAAAGAGGAGATATTAAAAATGTATATTTAGTGAAAGAAAAGCCACTAATTAAGGTTATTGTTTTCCTTCGGCTTGTAAAGCAATGCTGCAGCGCCTCACCCCCGCGGCTCGTATAAATCCGCTAACTGAACAAGATGTCAACCTCCATGGGTGTAAACTTGTCCAAATCGCTGAGCGGCCAACACAAACTCCTCTGTAAGAGACAAGAGAAAACAACAATCAATGAACTTAACTTCACAAATAAAAGGTAAAAAAAAACGGGTATATACTGTGGAATTATACAGCACAATATATATCCAACAGCAAAAGGCACAACCAGCTACAGGCTCAGAAAAGCAGAAATTCACAGAAAATTAACATGGAAATTACATCTTTTATCCTGTATTGAGCCTGAATTATATCTTGTATTATACTTCAGAGCTGCACTCATTGTGTACATACATTACTAATCCTGTACTGATCCTGAGTTATACCTGTATTATACTCCAGAGCTGCACTCACTATTCTGCTGGTGCAGTCACTGTGTACATACATTACATTACTGATCCTAAGTTACCTCCTGTATTATACTCCAGAGCTGCACTCACTATTCTGCTGGTGCAGTCACTGTGTACATACATTACATTACTGATCCGGAGTTACATCCTGTATTATACTCCAGAGCTGCACTCACTATTCTGCTGGTGCAGTCACTGTGTACATACATTATATTACTGATCCTGAGTTACCTCCTGTATTATACTCCAGAGCTGCACTCACTATTCTGCTGGTGCAGTCACTGTGTACATACATTACATTACTTATCCTGAGTTACATCCTGTATTATACTTTAGAGCTGCACTCACTGTGTACATAACATAATACGACAACTCCATCTCCCCACATTCCTGTATAGAGGCAGAGGCCGCGCCCCCCACAGTCCCCGCCCAGAGGCCCGCGCCCCCACAGTCCCCGCCCAGAGGCCCGCGCCCCCACAGTCCCCGCCCAGAGGCCCGCGCCCCCCACAGTCCCCGCCCAGAGGCCCGCGCCCCCCACAGTCCCCGCCCAGAGGCCCGCGCCCCCACAGTCCCCGCCCAGAGGCCCGCGCCCCCACAGTCCCCGCACAGAGGCCCGCGCCCCCACAGTCCCCGCCCAGAGGCCCGGCCCCCACAGTCCCCGCCCAGAGGCCCGGCTCCCACAGTCCCCGCACAGAGGCCCGGCCCCCACAGTCCCCGCACAGAGGCCCGGCCCCCACAGTCCCCGCACAGAGGCCCGGCCCCCACAGTCCCCGCACAGAGGCCCCGGCCCCCACAGTCCCCGCACAGAGGCCCGGCCCCCACAGTCCCCGCACAGAGGCCCGGCCCCCACAGTCCCCGCACAGAGGCCCGGCCCCCACAGTCCCCGCACAGAGGCCCGGCCCCCACAGTCCCCGCACAGAGGCCCGGCCCCCACAGTCCCGTACAGAGGCCCGGCCTCCACTGTCCCGTACAGAGGCCCGGTCTCCACTGTCCCGTACAGAGGCCCCGGCCTCCACTGTCCCACATAGAGGCCGGCCTCCACTGTCCCACACAGAGGCCGGCCTCCACTGTCCCACACAGAGGCCGGCCTCCACTGTCCCACACAGAGGCCGGCCTCCACTGTCCCCACACAGAGGCCGGCCTCCACTGTCCCCACACAGAGGCCGGCCTCCACTGTCCCACACAGAGGCCGGCCTCCACTGTCCCACACAGAGGCCGGCCTCACACTGTCCCACACAGAGGCCGGCCTCCACTGTCCAGTAATCCATAATTTTGTGAGTAAGACACAATATTGAATCACCCACACCCTAAATCATCCAAAACCCCGTGCCTGACCTTTGGTGACCTCCACGTCTTTCCTGTTGCCGGCCAGGGTACTGTAGATCTTCCTAATAAGCTCCATGTTGTTAAGCAAGGAATTAAACCCATTAAAGTAGGAGAAGCTGACCTGGTGAGATATGGAGCCTCCCGCCGCCTGCAACGGGACACGGGGGAAAGCGGAAGGAACGGTGAGACCAACATTTGGAATTAAGACAACACACGAAAAAAAAGAGCAAAAAGATTTATGTGGACAACAACGCGAGCGGTCACAGAGAAGACTGCTCTCCTGCTAATAAACTCCATGAAAGCGCGAGCCGAGGACCTAAACAAATACATATGGCGGCGGATTACACCGGCCCGGCCCGCGCTGATTTACAAGCCTGACATTCCAATATTGCTGGGGTCAGAAATGTTTTACAAGTCTATTTATTCCAGATAATGAATGTAGAAACATCACTATATAATGTGCCCTGAAGGAAACGATAAATCAGAGCGCAGAGCTTACGCTCTACGCCAAAAACGGCAGAGGATGGACATGGCAAGGGACGGTACATATTTTTTTTTTAAACAAATATTATATAATTTAATTTCTAAACCAATTATAATTAACTTCATTAGCCACCATCGCTGCATACAAGGATGATATTACTTTACAAAGTCATGTCACAGCTCACCTCCTCCTCCCTATTGTATAATGGACTGATAACACCTCTATATACAGAAGATAACAGGATCCATAATTCACACTAGGTGATGTCACAGCTCACCTCCTCCTCCTGTACAATGACTGATAAAACCTCTATATACAGAAGATAATACAAGATACACCATTCTCAATAGATGTCACAGCTAACCTCCTCCTCCTCCTGTACACTGACTAATAACCTCTATATACAGTAGATATCACTTATTGTGAATGGTGGATCCTGTGTTATCTACTGTATATAGAGGTGATATCAGTCATTGTACAGGAGGAGGAGGTGAGCTGTGAAATCTAGCATTGTGAATAGTGGATCCTGTGTCATCTACTGTATATAGAGGTGTTATCAGTCATTGTACAGAAGGAGGAGGAGAGCTCTGACATCACCTATTGTAAAGGGTGGATCCTGTGTCATTTACTGTATATAGAGGTGATATCAGTCATTCTACAGGAGGCGGAGGTGAGCTGTGACATCACCTATTGTGAATAGTGGATCCTGTGTTATCTACTGTATGTAGAGGTTATCACTCATTGTACAGAAGGAGGAGGTGAGCTGTGATATCACCTATTGTAAATGATGGATCCTGTGTCATCTACTGTATATAGAGGTATTATCAGTCATTGTATGGGAGGAGGTGAGCTGTGACATCACCTATTGTGAATAGTGGATCCTTTGTTATCTACTGTGTATAGAAGTGATATCAGTTATTGTACAGGAGGAGGTGAACTGAGAAATCACCTACTGGTGAATGGTGAATCCTGTTACCTACTGTATATAGAGGCCTTATTAGTCAAGGTACAGAGGGAGGAGGTGAGCTGTGATATCACTTATTGTGAATAATGGATCGTGTTATCACAGCTCACCTCTTCCTCCTGTACAATGACTGATAACTCTTCTATATACAGTAGATAACACAGGATCCACCATTCACAATAGGTGATGTCACAGCTCACCTCCTCCTGTACAATGACTGATAATACCTCTCTATACAGTAGATGACAGAGGATCCCCCATTCACAATAGATGTAGATGTCACAGCTCACCTCCCTTCTCCTGTATAATCACTGATAACACCTCTATAATACAGGAGATACATGATCCACCATTCACAATAGGTGATGTCACAGCTCACCTCCTCCTCTTGCACAAAATTTGTCCAAATTAGAGCATGCTTAATAGAGTAAACAAAAAAGAAAAAAAAGATTATAGAGGGCTACTGAAGAAAAAGCTATCAGCCCATCCACAAGATGTGTAAGATGCTGTAGATCGGGGGTTTTGGTGACAGAGACCCCATAGATAGTATACTTCATAAAACAGCTGGAGATAGATAGTAAAGAACAGGCGGACATACAGTTAGGTCCAGAAATCTTTGGACAGTGACACAATTTTCGCGAGTTGGGCTCTGCATGCCACCACATTGGATTTGAAATGAAACCTCTACAACAGAATTCAAGTGCAGTTTGTAACGTTTAATTTGAAGGTTTGAACAAAAATATCTGATAGAAATTGTAGGAATTGTCACATTTCTTTACAAACACTCCACATTTTAGGAGGTCAAAAGTACATTGGACAAATAAAACCAAACCCAAACAAAATATTTTTATTTTCAATATTTTGTTGCGAATCCTTTGGAGGCAATCACTGCCTTAAGTCTGGAACCCATGGACATCACCAAACGCTGGGTTTTCCTCCTTCTTAATGCTTTGCCAGGCCTTTACAGCCGCAGCCTTCAGGTCTTGCTTGTTTGTGGGTCTTTCCGTCTTAAGTCTGGATTTGAGCAAGTGAAATGCATGCTCAAGTTGGGTTAAGATCTGGTGATTGACTTGGCCATTGCAGAATGTTCCACTTTTTTGCACTCATGAACTCCTGGGTAGCTTTGGCTGTATGCTTGGGGTCATTGTCCATCTGTACTATGAAGCGCCGTCCGATCAACTTTGCGGCATTTGGCTGAATCTGGGGCTGAAAGTATATCCCGGTACACTTCAGAATTCATCCGGCTACTCTTGTCTGCTGTTATGTCATCAATAAACACAAGTGACCCAGTGCCATTGAAAAGCCATGCATGCCCCTGCCATCACGTTGCCTCCACCATGTTTTACAGAGGATGTGGTGTGCCTTGGATCATGTGCCGTTCCCTTTCTTCTCCAAACTTTTTTTCTTCCCATCATTCTGGTACAGGTTGATCTTGGTCTCATCTGTCCATAGAATACTTTTCCAGAACTGAGCTGGGCTTCATGAGGTGTTTTTCAGCAAATTTAACTCTGGCCTGTCTATTTTTGGAATTGATGAATGGTTTGCATCTAGATGTGAACCCTTTGTATTTACTTTCATGGAGTCTTCTCTTTACTGGTGACTTAGAGACAGATACTCCTACTTCCCTGAGAGTGTTCTGGACTTTCAGTTGATGTTGTGAACGGGTTCTTCTTCACCAAAGAAAGTATGCAGCGATCATCCACCACTGTTGTCATCCGTGGACGCCCAGGCCTTTTTGAATTCCCAAGCTCACCAGTCAATTCCTTTTTTCTCAGGATGTACCCGACTGTTGATTTTGCTACTCCAAGCATGTCTGCTATCTCTCTGATGAATTTTTTCTTTTTTTTCAGCCTCAGGATGTTCTGCTTCACCTCAATTGAGAGTTCCTTAGACCGCATGTTGTCTGGTCACAGCAACAGCTTCCAAATGCAAAACCACACACCTGTAATCAACCCCAGACCTTTTAACTACTTCATTGATTACAGGTTAACGAGGGAGATCACTTCAGAGTTAATTGCAGCCCTTAGAGTCCCTTGTCCAATTACTTTTGGTCCCTTGAAAAAGAGGAGGCTATGCATTACAGAGCTATGATTCCTAAACCCTTTTCTCTGATTTGGATGTGAAAACTCTCATATTGCAGCTGGGAGTGTGCACTTTCAGCCCATATTATATATATAATTGTATTTCTGAACATGTTTTTGTAAACAGCTAAAATAACAAAACTTGTGTCACTGTCCAAATATTTCTGGCCCTGACTGTACCTCCCTCAATATGGCCATCACTGTGGACTCAAACTCCCATTGATCTAGAAGTTTAAACCTATGAAGGTTTTATCTTTCTTGAGTTCCCCTTTAAGTATAATATCTGCCATCTAAATTTACAACACCGGCCATTAATGAAGCCCCCCCCAAAAGTACTTACAGCCACCAAGCACTGCTCCACGAATGGCGTCAGGACGTGCGGCCGGATGTGTGTCACCATGATGTCCCTGAAGTCCATGGCGTTGATTGTCCCAGTGTGGTCCGTGTCGCGCTGCACAAACGCTTGTCTGGCATGTTCCAGCTGGATCTCCTGCAATTTAAGAAGCAGACGTTGGTGATGGTAAAACACGGCAGCGACCATGCATCTGAAGAAGGCATCATGGGGATAGTGCGATGGACACAGCCAAACGTAAACGTGTCCGTTGCGAAGGCAGTCCAAAATCCGATCCTTAAAGGGAATCTGTCGACAGGTTTTTCCTGATTCCAGAGATGTGTCACTTATTAGGCTGGGTACTGTAGTATCAATGCAATCAGTGTTTTATAAGCTGGAGATTATTACTGTAGGACTAGGTGTCACATGGCTACAGATCCAACCCCGCCCCCACCACCGATTGGCAGCTTGCTCACCGTGTACACAGAAATCTACCAATCACTGGTGTGGGTGGGGCTTATACTGAGCTCTGCTATGTCCACAGCAGAGAAAACAGGAATTTTATCAAAACGGCAACAAACAGTCCAGTAAGTAGCACATCACTGGAATCCGGGTATCTGCCCCTATATCATGCTGTTCTCAAATTACATAGCAAAAAAATCTGCTGCTTCATTGTGCCCTCACAATTATCTGTTGAATGAAACCGTCTACATCAGCAGACGTATTGGGGTCTTAACATTGGACTCCTGGGTCTCCTGGACTTCTGGTGTGGACCGGTGCTTCTTCTATGTAATCAGTTACTGCACTGGAGACGTCTGAAAAAGTGATGTTTTCCTAATATCCCCTTAATCTGAAATTAAACTAATTAAAGGGATTTTCCCTCCAAATTTCCACTGGGTAATTCATGAGTCAGATATTGAAGACGTATCTGCAGGATAGATATTTAATATGTGATCAGCGGTGGCCTGACGTCAGGCACTTTCACTCATCAGGTCTTGAGAAATAGAGTCAGAAGCACCACAGCGCCACACTCTGTGTAGTGGCCGCTCTCAGGTATTACAGCTAAGTGACTCACTTTATTCTTCTGCACTACCAAGAACGGCCACTCGACAGTGTATGGGCGCTTGTAGTGTTCTGAACTATCTATTTCTGCCACGGGACCTGCTAACCGCTCATCAGTGGGGGTCCGGCCATCACTATCAGATTGATGCAGGTCCATCTTAGGCCCTGTGCGCACTTGCCGGTTTTTGCCGCGGATTTGCTGCATGTTTCGCTGCAAAAAATGTTCATAACATCTCTGCAGTGATTCACCAGCAAATCCTATGGGGAACAAAAAATGCTGTGCGCACTATGCGGATTTTGACAGCTGCATGTTTTGCTGCGGGATTCCCGCAGCAAAAAACAATTGCATGTCACTTCTTCTCCGCACGTCGCTGCGGAATTGCACTCCATTGACTGCATGAAATCGTGATATCCCGCAGGGAATAACGCAGGCAGCAAATTCTGTGCGGTTCATTGCGTTTTCCTGCGTTATTCCCTCCGGTATTTCGCGTTTTCGGGGCATAATGTTCATCGCTGCCTGCGGTTTTGCAGGGAAGTGATGTCATTATGACAGGAAGAGGAAGCGGAGCAGAGAGTAAACACACACACATCACACACAGACATATAGAATACACATACAAATCAAACGTACATATAAAAATAAAAAAAAACAAAAACAAAAAAAAATGTGGGCTCCGCCGTATTTTTACCGTCCAGCCGAGGTAAGCACACAGCGGCGGCAGGCTGGGGAGGGCGAGGGTTAATGCCCCCCCCCCCCTCCCGCAGCCGAAAATATCAGCCCGCCGCTGCCCCGAGAATGTTGCATCCATTATGCGACAGCCCCGGAGTGTCCCCCGGCTCTTCCAGATTGCCGTGATGCGGTGGCAATCCAGGTAATAAGGAGTTAAATGGTTAAATGGCAGCGTCCAGGCTTAATCATGGCAGCGTCTAAGACAGCTTTGATGATTAACCCGTAAGTAAAGTGAATAAACACACCGAAAAATCCTTTATTTTACATAAAACACAATAAAGCCCCCCTCTTTCACCCCTTTATTAACCCCTCCCAACACACAGCTCCGGCGTAATCCCCGCAGGTCCCACGACGCTTGCAGACTGCTGCAACCGCAACTGACACATATTGAATGCATCCTCGTAACGAGCCTGCAGAGGTAACCACAGGTCATTTCTCACGGTCGGTAATATGAACACACTACCGCTCGTGAGAACTGCGGTGTCCTCACAGAGACTATCTATAGATTGATCTGTCCCCCTATCTAGCTATCTATTGATTATCTATCCCTCTCCCTCTCTTTCTCCCTCTCCCTATATCCATCCATCCCTCCCTCCATCCCTCCCCTCCATCCATCCCTCCCCTCCATCCCTCCCCTCCATCCCTCCCCTGCATCCCTCCCCTGCATCCCTCCCCTCCATCCATCCCTCCCTCCATCCATCCCTCCCCTCCATCCCTCCCCTCCATCCCTCCCTCCCTCCATCCCTCCCTCCCTCCATCCCTCCCCTCCATCCCTCCCCTCCATCCATCCATGCCTCCATCCCTCCCTCCCTCCCTCCATGCCTCCATCCCTCCATCCATGCCTCCATCCCTCCCTCCCTCCATCCCTCCCTCCATGCCTCCATCCATCTCTCTATTTATCTCAGAAGGAAATGACTTTTTTTTTTCTTTTTTCTTCTTCAATGTGCTTTATTGCATTGAATGCATTAAAACACATCTAGCAACCTGTGTAAAAAACGCACCAAAACATGCGGATTTCGGTGCGGGTTTTTTGCATTTTTTTTCCGCGGGTGCGGTAATCTTTCAGTGCCTGCGGAATTTTTTAGGAAAATTCCTTTTTCCAGTGCGCACAGGGCCTAAAGGATAGGCAATCAATATCAATATCTTGAAGAACGTCCAAGTCCTGCCCTATTGGGGGTCTGTACGTTTGCACCCCCCACTAATTTGCAACTGCTGTCATAGCTCGCAAAATTTTACCACCTAACAGAATGGGGCAAAAATTCTGTAACCGTAAACCGGCAGAATTGCCAGCACTCGGGATGAGTGTTGAGTAGTGATGGGCGAACATGAACTGTAAAGTTTTTGGTGTGTACCGGATACCTAGTGTCTGCGCACGGACACCGAAGACTGACTTCTCAGTGAAGTCTGTGTTACTGTTCAGGTTCGGCCACCCTAATGAAAGAAAAGGGGAAAAAAAAAGAAGACAAAAAAGGGGAGTAAAGCAGGACAATTATACTTACTGAGTCTCCTGTGCAGCTGTCTCACTGCTTCCGGGTCCGCTCATTAATCCTTATGAATATGCACCGCTTTTCCCCCGCCCACCCTCTGTGACAGCGTCTGTGATTGGTTGTAGTCAGGCTACCTGCGTCTGTGATTGATTGCAGTCAGACTGCCGGACTTTCTGATTGGTTGTGGAGTGTAAAAATATATCATTTGAAAAAAATGGTCTAGGGTCACGCGTATATTGATACCCAGTACAGATAAAGCAGACAACGCACACAGCTGGAGGCTGCCACCTGAAGTCAGCTCCTGTCAAAAAAAAAAAAAAAAAGCACCAAAAAACCATCTGCAGTCTGACTGCAACCAATCACAGATGCTGTCACACAGGGTGGGCGGGGAAAGCAGTGAATATGCATGAGAGCTAATGAGCAGACTAGGAAACAGTGAGAGAGCCGTACGGGGAGACTCAGCAAATATATCTGTCCTGCTTTAACCCTTTTAGCCCTTACTAACACCACTTTACTGTCAACAAGTAGGGGTCCCCATAAACTTATATGGAGTTCGGCGTCCGGGCTCATATTCATGTTCAAGCCCGGTCCCAAAGCAGGCAAAAGCCCGGTCCCAAAGCAGGCAAAAGCCCGGTCCCAAAGCAGGCAAAAGCCCGGTCCCAAAGCAGGCAAATGCCCGGTCCCAAAGCAGGCAAATGCCCGGTCCCAAAGCAGGCAAATGCCCGGGTCCCAAACCAGGCTAAAGCCCGGTCCCAAACCAGGCTAAAGCCCGGTCCCAAAGCACAAACCAGGCTAAAGCCCGGTCCAAACCAGGCTAAAGCCCGGTCCCAAAGCAGACTAAAAGCCCGGTCCCAAAGCAGACTAAAGCCCGGGTCCCAAAGCAGACTAAAGCCCGGTCCCAAAGCAGACTAAAGCCACGGTCCCAAAGCAGGCAAAAGCCCCGGTCCCAAAGCAGGCAAAAGCCCGGTCCAAAGCAGGCAAAAGCCCGGTCCCAAAGCAAGGCAAAAGCCCGGTCCCCAAAGCAGGCAAAAGCCCGGTCCCAAAGCAGGCAAAAGCCCGGTCCCAAAGCAGGCAAAAGCCCGGTCCCAAAGCAGGCAAATGCCCGGTCCCAAAGCAGGCTAAAGCCCGGTCCCAAAGCAGGCTAAAGCCCGGTCCCAAAGCAGACTAAAAGCCCGGTCCCAAAGCAGACTAAAGCCCGGGTCCCAAAGCAGGCAAAAGCCCGGTCCCAAGCAGGCAAAAGCCGGTCCCAAAGCAGGCAAAAGCCCGGTCCTAAAGCAGGCAAAAGCCCGGTTCCAAAGCAGGCAAAAGCCCGGTCCAAAGCAGACTAAAGCCCGGTCCAAAGCAGACTAAAGCCCGGTCCCAAAGCAGACTAAAGCCACCGGTCCCAAAGCAGACTAAAGCCCGGTCCCAAACCAGACTAAAGCCCGGTCCCAAACCAGACTAAAGCCCGGTCCCAAACCAGACCTAAAGCACGGTCCCAAACCAGACTAAAGCACCGGTCCCAAACCAGACTAAAGCCCGATCCCAAACCAGACTAAAGCCCGGTCACAAACCAGACTAAAGCCCAATCAGCCGGACCAGAACATCTGCGGGTTTGCCCATCTCGTGTTGAGTGTTGCAAAACTACAAATCTCAGCAAGCCCTGACTGCTACAGTCTGGCATGGTAGCTTTGCAGCAGCTGGAGAGTAAAAAGTTGCTGCCTTGTCTAACTCAACCATTGAGGGAATGCTAGGATTCATCTTTAGAATTTTTGGATTGTTCAGTTGCCGGATTGATCTGATTTACTACGCCCGGAAGACCATAAATGATCTATGACGGGTTTTAGAAGAGGAGGCGTGGAGGTTTATGGATTGGCCAGGGAGCCTGCTGATGTATAGACGTGCTGAGCGCTCCGGCTTTCATGTGGCCGCAACATCTTTCAGGAAATCGGATGCGGGATGTTTCAGCTTCCTCCTCGGGAGTCCTGACCACAGCGCGCTGTAAGGAGGAAATGTTAGTGCCGCTGGTGGAACGCGCCGGCTCCTCGCTCGCGGTGGCTTTCAAGCTTCTCAGCTGATGGACCAAGTGTACGGAAGAAGAACATAAAAAATGCGTTCGGGTCCCATCTGGTCCCGGTTTAAGGGGGCGACATGAAAAGAAAGTGAAGTTAAACAAGCGTCTCCGCGTACACTCGGGTTACAGGTCTAGACATTGTAACGAGAGCATAACTCATGCACAGAGCTGTGGATTCCTGGCCCGGTGCTGGCCGTAAGCGACACATCATGGAGAAGCCTGCAGGACACATTCAGCTCTGTACAGGTCCAATATGAGAAATTTGTGAAACCCCCACCCCAAAAAAAGAAAAAAAAAACAACAAAAAAACAAGATCATGTTTATTTTTGGCACATAAGGTAATGAAGAGTTAAAGGGAACCTGTCACCAGAGAGGAGGGCGCCGGGCCGGACAAAGAGAGAGAGAGAGGAGGGCGCCGGGCCGGACAGAGAGAGAGAGAGAGGAGGGCGCCGGGCCGGACAGAGAGAGAGAGAGAGAGAGGAGGGCGCCGGGCCGGACAGAGAGAGAGAGAGGAGGGCGCCGGGCCGGACAGAGAGAGAGAGAGGAGGGCACCGGGCTGGACAGAGAGAGAGAGAGAGAGAGAGAGAGAGAGAAGGGCACAGAGAGAGAGAGAGAAGGGCACAGAGAGAGAGAGAGAAGGGCACAGAGAGAGAGAGAGAAGGGCACAGAGAGAGAGAGAGGAGGGGAGAGGGAGAGAGAGGGAGGAGGGGAGAGGGAGAGAGAGGGGGAGAGAGAGAGAGAGAGAGAGAGAGAGAGAGAGAGAGAGAGAGAGAGAGAGAGAGAGAGAGAGAGAGAGAGAGAGAGAGAGAGAGAGAGAGAGAGGAGGGCGCCGGGCCGGACAGAGAGAGAGAGAGAGAGAAGGACGCCGGGCCAGACAGAGAGAGAGAGGAGGGCGCCGGGCCAGACAGAGAGAGAGAGGAGGGCGCCGGGCCAGACAGAGAGAGAGAGGAGGGCGCCGGGCCAGACAGAGAGAGAGACAGAGAGAGAGAGGAGGGCGCCGGGCCGGACAGAGAGAGAGAGGAGGGCGCCGGGCCGGACAGAGAGAGAGAGGAGGGCGCCGGGCCGGACAGAGAGAGAGAGAGGAGGGCGCCGGGCCGGACAGAGAGAGAGAGGAGGGCGCCGGCCGGACAGAGAGAGAGAGGAGGGCGCCGGGCCGGACAGAGAGAGAGAGGAGGGCGCCGGCCGGACAGAGAGAGAGAGGAGGGCGCCGGGCCGGACAGAGAGAGAGAGGAGGGCGCCGGGCCGGACAGAGAGAGAGAGGAGGGCGCCGGGCCGGACAGAGAGAGAGAGGAGGGCGCCGGGCCGGACAGAGAGAGAGAGGAGGGCGCCGGGCCGGACAGAGAGAGAGAGGAGGGCGCCGGGCCGGACAGAGAGAGAGAGGAGGGCGCCGGGCCGGACAGAGAGAGAGGAGGGCGCCGGGCCGGACAGAGAGAGAGGAGGGCGCCGGGCCAGACAGAGAGAGAGGAGGGCGCCGGTCCAGACAGAGAGAGAGGAGGGCGCCGGGCCAGACAGAGAGAGAGGAGGGCGCCCGACAAGAGAGAGAGGAGGGCGCCCGACAAGAGAGAGAGGAGGCGCCCGACAAGAGAGAGAGGAGGCGCCCGACAAGAGAGAGAGGAGGCGCCCGACAAGAGAGAGAGGAGGCGCCCGACAAGAGAGAGAGGAGGCGCCCGACAAGAGAGAGAGGAGGCGCCCGACAAGAGAGAGAGGAGGCGCCCGACAAGAGAGAGAGGAGGCGCCCGACAAGAGAGAGAGGAGGCGCCCGACAAGAGAGAGAGGAGGCGCCCGACAAGAGAGAGAGGAGGCGCCCGACAAGAGAGAGAGGAGGCGCCCGACAAGAGAGAGAGGAGGCGCCCGACAAGAGAGAGGAGGCGCCCGACAAGAGAGAGAGGAGGCGCCCGACAAGAGAGAGAGGAGGCGACCGACAAGAGAGAGGAGGCGACCGACAAGAGAGAGGAGGCGACCGACAAGAGAGAGGAGGCGCCCGACAAGAGAGAGAGGAGGCGACCGACAAGAGAGAGGAGGCGACCAACAAGAGAGAGGAGGCGACCAACAAGAGAGAGGAGGCGACCGACAAGAGAGAGGAGGCGACCGACAAGAGAGAGGAGGCGACCGACAAGAGAGAGGAGGCGCCCCGACAAGAGAGAGGAGGCGCCCGACGAGAGAGGAGACGCCAGAGTGGAGAGCAGCGACACCCATTGGACCCGACCACCCTCTAGGTGAGTATTATAAAAGGTGTGTTAAAAACAGCTCAGCCTGGGCTCTTATATACAGTATTCTGTGATGCTGTATAGAAGAGCGCACTGGTGGTGGCCGCAGGTTATAGTCGCCAAATCTGGTGACAGGTTCCCTTTAAGATTGCATTTTGTTTTTTTTTATTTATTTGTATTCTATAATTTAAGCATATTTGTTACAAAAGGAGTCCACACCCTGACCCCCAAAAAGTGAGAACTTGGATTCTCTAAACAGGGCAAATTTCCTCAATTCTTACCTGTGGTTATCTCCGTGGATGCAGGGTCGGCCTCTCCCTGCCATCTTTACTAGCACCAGAACTGACATCACCGTCCACCTATTACAGTAACACTGTGATTGGCTGCAGTGATCTGATGACATGAGCAGCGAGGCATCCAATGATGCCGTTTAAAGTCACTTGACCGCTGCAGCCAATCAGAGGTGAACTGTGACATCATAACGTCCGGTGCCGCTACAGACCCCGGAACGATTTCGACCAATGTGAGTGATAGTGTGTAAAAGTGGAAGAATTATATTTGCAGGGGTTTCAAGATTGTACTTTATAAATTTGGCATCCGGTACTCACCAGCAAAAACTGAGTGAATTCTGCATAGGGTAGAAGCCTCTTCCGGTCCTTGCCGAAGTGAAGCTGGATGAATTCACAGTTCCAGTTGAACGGTATACGCTGGTGAATGGTGGTCTGGCCAAAGACTTGCTTTACATCCTCTGTGAACAAAAAGAAAAAAAAAATATTCTTATTTCCACAAGCAGCATTTCCCAGCAGCACCCGGCTTCTTCTCAGTGCTGCAGAGCCCACCTCTCCTTCTCTTGAGTTGGATGATTCAGATGTGTGCTGGAGGTCAGCTGACTGATGAATGTGTAAAACAGCACAGGCTTCCAACACAGCCCGTCTACTCTGTTCTTAGGTCAGCTACATCAATCACAGATATCTGGCACATCATCAAGCTAATCCATATTTAGAATACACTATTCTTCCGAACACTCTGAGTTTGCACATTAATCTGCCAAACACAACAAATGAAGTCGCCTGCGCGTTTCTACATCACTGTTCTGTTATCTGGTTTCCAGCAGAGATCAACAGTTCTGCACTCTGCTCTACTCTGCCTCCACTATGGAGCATGAAATTCACAACATGGCAGAATCATATTTATATACAAACAGCATGAATGTCTTTGGATCTTGATTGGTGCAGCTTATCCACCTTCCAGACTATCCTGTGTGTTGTCCACATTCAGGGAGATTAGATACATTGCCATGGATTGCAAACTACTTGATTACCGTATTTTTCGCTTTATAAGACGCACCTGATTATAAGACACCCCCCCAAATTTGGTGAAGGAAAAGAGAATTTTATTTTTTTTTAATGTTAAATGTGGTCCGTCTTATAATGCCAGTGTCCATCTAACAAATCATATAGGGTATATGTTCCTCATAGCCCCCCCATCCTAAAATTATCCCCCTTAATCTGGATATGGCCCCCTTATATTGTATAGCCCCCTTGTGCTGGCACACGTCCCCCAGTGATGCCACATGTCCCCCATTGATGGCACACGTCCCCTATTGCTGGAACACGTCCCCTATTGATGGAACATGTCCCCTATTTATGGCGCACGTCGTCCTGTGTTGATACACGTCCCCTATTGCTGGCACACGTCCCCTATGGATGGCACACGTCTCCTATGGATGGCACACGTCTCCTATGGATGGCACACGTCTCCTATGGATGGCACACGTCTCCTATGGATGGCACACGTCTCCTATGGATGGCACACGTCTCCCTGTGCTGCCCATGACCCCCTATGGATGGCACACGTCCCCCTTTGCGGCCCATGGCCCCCTATGGATGGCACCCCCCCCCTGTTAGATATCGCCCCCAGGCTGCTGCCCATAGTAAAATAAAACACTCTTTCCTTACCTTCTCAGCACTGTCCTCCCTCCTGTCTCCCTCCGTGTGGTTGAGCTCCTTCACTTCCTGGTTCTCGGTGCCGGCCATGGGATCGGCACAGCAGAGTGATATATCATCTCTGCGTGCCTGATCACAGCGGCAGCAGGAGACCGGGAGATCAGCGCTGGAGAAGGTAAATAAAGAGTTTTTTATTTTACCAATGGCAGCAGCATGAGGGCCATATCTAACACAGGGGGGAGCATGTGCCATCAAAGGGGGGCGCAGGCAGATATAATATGCGGCGCTGCCCCAGCCCATCACCGCGGTGCGGTTTCGGCACCACGGTGATGGACAGCGGCAGTGCATATTATATGAGCAGGAGATCTAACGCTGGCTCCTGCAGCCTCTACCAGCCTCCAGCAGCACTCCAGAGCTGCTCCCCCCTTCCCTGGGCTCTGTAGTGTGTGTGTGTAAAAAAATTATATATATATATATATATATATATATATATATATATATATATATATATATATATATATATATATATATATATATATATATATATATATATATATATATATATATATATATATATATATATATATATATATATATATATAAAATATATATATATAAAATATATATATATAAAATATATATATATAATATATATATAAAATATATGTCTGTGTGCGTGCCTCTGGATAAGTGCCTCATAAGTGTCAGAAATATACCGGAAATGAACCAGACATGACCAGAAGGTAAACTTCAGCTCTTTCTAACCAAGCTTTCCACTGACACAACTTACTTTTTAAATCATATACTTACCACACTACTCCCACCATGTTCACCTATGCCCTCACAGTCTTTGCCCCTCTCCTCCTCACTCTCCTTCGCTATCCCCACACCCCAGCACCCTCTAAGCAAATATTCATCTCCCCCTCCCTCCTGCCTTCTCATCTGTCCTCATCTGCTGACCTATTCCTGAACCTCAGATCGCTCCTAATATCGCGCAGACCATGCCGCCCACTCTCCTTCTCCCACCTGCTCTCCCTTTCTCTACTCCTTCTCACTGCTGGTGACATAGCCCCCAATCCTGGCCCCCCATGGATGGTACACCCCTCTTTATCACCCACACACCACTCTCCACATAATAGTAACTACCGCAATCTATCCAACATAAAAACTATTCCCCTCTCACCGACTCCGCCGCCCCCTCTCTCAGGAGCGCTCTGGAATGCCCGCTCAGTGTGTAATAAACTGCACATCATTCATGATCTCTTTACCTCCAGCAATCTATCCTTTCTGGGCATCACCGAAACATGGCTGACACCATCCAACTCTGCCTCCCCAGCTGCACTATGCTACGGTGGCCTGCACTTCTCCCACACTCCTCGCCCTGGCAATAGACAAGGTGGAGGAGTGGGCCTCCTTCTTTCTAACAACTACAACTTCACCACAATCCCACCTCTACCCTCCCTCGACCTGCCTTCCTTTGAAGTGCACTCTGTCCGAATCTATTCTCCCTCCAACCTCCAAGTGGCTGTCATATACAGACCCCCGGGCGCCACCACTGCCTTCCTCGACCACTTTTCTGCCTGGCCTCTACACTTTCTCTCTGCTGACATTCCCACCATCATCATGGGTGACTTCAACATCCCCACTGACACTCGCCAACAAGCTGCTTCCAAACTCCTCTCCCTTGCTTCGTCTTTTGGCTTAACTCAGTGGTCCACCTCTGCCACCCACAAAGATGGACACACACTAGACCTTATCTTCACCCGCCTCTGTTCCCTTTCTGACTTCACAACTTCCCCCCTCCCCCTATCTGACCACCATCTACTGACCTTTTCAGCCCTGTCCTCCTCACCTACCCCCCTGTCCAGCACCTAGCACATCCCCGCAGAAACCTTGCACACCTCAACATGCACACCCTCGCCGACTCTATCCTCCCACTGTCCTCCATATCGTCCCTCCACGACACAGACAGCGCCACCACTTTCTACAACACCACCCTCACATCAGCTATTGATTCAGTCGCTCCCCTTGTGCATGGCAGAGTGAGACGAATCAATAGACAGCCCTGGCACAACAGCCTCACTAAAAAACTTCGGCAAAGGTCTAGGGCTGCAGAGCGACGCTGGAAGAAAACGCACTCCCAGGAAGACTTCACCACATTCAAAAATGCAATTCACACATTTCGCTCAGTCCTCACCTCCGCTAAACACGATTACTTCAGAAACCTCATATCCTCTCTAACACACAACCCCAAACAGTTATTCAACAATTTCAACTCCCTCCTTCGCCCGCCACTGCCCCCTCCAACCTCCCTCATTTCTGCAGAAGACTTTGCCACCTATTTCCAAGAAAAAAATCGACCTAATAAGGCAAGTCTTCTCTGCTCAGCCACCACAACCCCTTCATGTAGCTGACCACTGCCCCTCTCCCATAAACTTCCTCCCCACCATCACCGAAGGAGAGCTTGCACATCTTCTCTCAAAAGCGCACCTCACCACCTGCGCACTTGACCCCATGCCATCCCACCTCCTTCCCAACCTCACCACCATCCTTATTCCAGCCTTAACCCACCTCTTCAACCTATCTTTAACGACTGGAACCTTCCCCTCTGCCTTTAAACATGCAACAGTCACACCTATCCTAAAGAAACCTTCCCTCGATCCAACCTCTACTACCAGCTATCGCCCCATATCACTACTCCCACTTGCCTCAAAACTCCTGGAACAGCATGTCCATGCTGAACTTTCCTCCCACCTCTCCTCTAACGCTCTCTTTGACAACCTACAGTCCGGCTTCCGTCCACATCACTCTACCGAAACTGCCCTGACTAAAATCACAAATGACTTGCTTACTGCCAAAGCGAACAAGCACTTCTCTATACTCCTACTCCTAGACCTGTCCTCAGCCTTCGATACCGTTGACCACTCCCTCCTATTACAGACCCTCTCTTCCCTTGGTGTCAGAGATCTTGCCCTCTCTTGGATCTCTTCATACCTCTCAAATCGCACTTTCAGTGTCTCCCACTCTCACACAACCTCTTCATCCCACCATCTCTCTGTTGGCGTCCCTCAAGGCTCTGTCCTAGGACCCCTACTTTTCTCTATCTACACATTTGGCCTGGGACAACTCATAAAGTCCCATGGCTTCCAATACCACCTATATGCCGACGACACCCAGATCTACCTCTCTGGCCCAGATGCCACATCTCTGCTGTCCAAAATCCCGAAATGTCTATCTGCTATATCCTCCTTCTTCTCCTCTCGCTTCCTAAAGCTCAATGTGGCGAAAACTGAACTAATCATCTTTCCTCCGTCTCACCTACACTCTCCACCTGATCTATCTATTACAATAAATAACACCACGCTCTCGCCAGTACCCAAAGTTCGCTGCCTCGGAGTGACCTTTGACTCGGCCTTATCCTTCATACCACACATCCAATCCCTCACCACCTCCTGCCGTCTTCAACTCAAAAATATTTCCAGAATCCGCCCTTTCCTCAATTTGCAATCTACTAAAATGCTAGTGCATGCCCTCATAATCTCCCGCCTCGACTACTGTAACATCCTCCTCTGTGGCCTCCCTGCCAACACACTCGCCCCTCTCCAGTCCATCCTTAACTCTGCTGCCTGACTTATCCACCTCTCTCCTCAATACCACCCCGCTTCTCCCCTCTGCATGTCCCTCCACTGGCTTCCAATCCTCCACCGTATCCAATTCAAACTTCTAACACTGACCTACAAAGCTGTGCATAATCTTTCCCCTCCGTACATCTCCGAACTACTCTCCCACTACACTCCAACACGTCACCTCCGGTCCTCCCAAGATCTCCTCCTCTCCTCTCTCATTCGCTCCTCACGCAACCGACTCCAAGACTTCTCCCGAGCATCCCCAGTCTCCTGGAACTCGCTGCCTCAACACGTCAGACTATCCCCTACCCTTGCAAACTTCAAACGGAACCTGAAAACGCACCTGTTCAGAAATGCCTACAATCTACAATGAACTCGCTGCCGCCCGACCACCGTGCGGAGCTGCCGCCCGACCACCGTGCGGAGCTGCCGCCCGACCACCGTGCGGAGCTGCCGCCCGACCACCGTGCGGAGCTGCCGCCCGACTACCGTGCGGAGCCGCCGCCTGACCTACACCCCACCTATTGTCTCCTCCCCATAATCCTATAGAATGTAAGCCCGCAAGGCTAGTCTGTCTACTGTAACTTGTATACGTATTTTGTATGTAACCCCCCTTCTCATGTACAGCACCATGGAACTAATGGTGCTCTATAAATAAATAATAATAATAATAATATATATAAAATATATATAAAAAATATATATATATATATAAAATATATATATATAAAAAATATATATATAAAATATATATATATATTTTTATTAATTATATATATATATATATATATATATATATTAATTATTTTTTATACATACACACACACACACATACACACTACAGAGCCCAGGGAAGGGGGGGAGCAGCCGCAACGCGTAGTCCATACTGCATATACCTTGCACTTAACTTGTCAAGAGCTCTGTAATTTTTTACTCTTAGATAATAAAGTCAAAGAAAAAAACAACAACAAACAAAAAAACTTTTGTTGCCCTTTGGAGTCATTCTGCCTTGCTGGATCCTTCTTCATTATATATATATATATATATATATATATATATATATATATATATATATATATATATATATATATATATATATATATATATATATATATATATATATATATTATATATATATATATTACACCCCCACCCCCCCCCCACCCCCGTATATTCGGATTATAAGGCGCACCCCCTACTATCCCCCAAAATTTGGGGGAGCAAAGGTGCGTCTTATAAAGCGAAAAATACGGTATGTTGTAGACAAAAGAACATCAAGATCTCTGTAGATGGACTTGTAACCTTGAGATTGTTGATATTTTTCAACAATTTTGGTTCTCAAGTCCTCAGACAGTTCTCTTCTCTTTCTGTTCTCCATGCTTAGTGTGGCACACACAGACACACAGTACAGAGATTAAGGCGGGCTTTGCACGCTGCGACATCGGTAACAATGTGTTACCGATGGTGCAGCGATAGTCCCGCCCCCGTCGCACGTGCAATATCTAGTGAAAGCTGCCGTAGCGATTATTATCGCTACGGCAGTTTCACACGCACATACCTGCCGTGCGACGTCCCTCTGGCCGGCGACCCACCTCCTTCCTGTAAACATCCCGCCCACCTCCTTCCTTCTCATTGCAGCCGGCGGCAGGTAAGGTGAAGTTCCTCGCTCCTGCGGCTTCACACACAGCGATGTGTGCTGCCGCAGGAGCGAGGAACAACATCGCACCTGTCGCTGCACCGGCGTTATGGAAATGTCGGAGGCTGCAGCGATGATACGATAACGACGCTTTTGCGCTCGTTCATCGTATCATAAAGGTTTTACACGTTGCGATATCGACTGCGACACCGGATGTGCGTCACTTTCGATTTGACCCCAACGACATCGCACGTGCAATGTCGCAACGTGCAAAGCCGCTTTAAGTCAACTTCTCCCCTTTTTATCAGGTGATTTTCACCTGTTACTTGCCACAAGTGAGTTTGAACCACAGTACACATAATTGAAACAAAGTTGTGTATATTTTTCAACAATTTTGGCTCTGAAGTCCTCAAAAGTTCTCTTCTCCATGTTTAGTGTGGCACACAATGCAAAGATGGAGTCAACGTCTCCCCTTTTTATCTGTTATCAGGTGTAATTTTCATATTGCCAACACATGTTAAGTTCAAACTCACCTGTGGAAAGTAAGAGGTGTGGGCAATATGAACATCACACCTGATACCAGATAAAAAAAAAAAAAAGGGAGAAGTTGTATTGTGTTGCATTGTGTGTCTGTGTGTGCCACACTAAGCACGGAGAACAGAAAGAGGAGAAGAGAACTGTCTGAGGACTTGACAACCAAAATTGTTGAAAAATATAAAAAAAAATTGTTTCAAGTATGTGAACTTACTTTCCACAGGTGAGTTTGAACTAAGTTCACATACTTGAAACAATTTTTTTTTATATTTTTCAACAATTTTGGTTCTCAAGTCCTCAGACAGTTCTCTTCTTCTCTTTCTGGTCTCCATGCTTAGTGTGGCACACACAGACACACAATGCAAAGATTGAGTCAACTTCTCCCCTTTTAATCTGGTTTCAGGTGTGATTTTCATATTGCCCACACCGCTTACTTGCCACAGGTGAGTGTGAACCAGCATCACATGCTTGAAACAAGGTTGTTTACCCTCAATTTTGGAAAGGTGCCAACAATTCTGTTGGCCCATTTTTAGGCTTGTGTGTGAAATTATGTCCAATTTGCCTTTTTGTTTTATTTTTTTTTGTCTTTGATGGACCAATACACAAAGGAAATAAACATGCGTATGACAAAACAAGTGCAACTGCAATGCAAGAATACTTCACTTTCTGGAAAAATTTCAATAGTACCCAACACTTTCGGCCATAACTGTATATATACACTGAACAAAAATATAAAAGCAAAACTTTTGTTTTTGCACTTATTTTTCATGAGTTGATCTCAAACTTCTAAGACTCTTGCATATTTATATATATATATATATATATATATATATATATATATATATATATATATATATATATATATACATACATACATATATATACACATACATACATAATATAAATATATATAAATAATATAAATATATATAAATAATATAAATATATATATATTATATTTTTTATATATATATTATATTTTTTATATTATATATATATATATATATATATAATATAAAAAATATAATATATATATAAAAAATATAATATATATATATTTATATTATTTATATATATTTATATTATTTATATATATTTATATTATGTATGTATGTGTATATATATGTATATGTATATGTATATATATATATATATATATATATATTATGTATATATGTATATATATATATATATATATATATATATATATATATATATATATATATATATATATGCCTTTTGTGTATATCAAATATTGTTCACAACTTTATGTAAATCTGTGTTCGTGTTCTCTTTGCCGAGATAATCCATCCACCTCACAGGTATGACATATCAAGGTGCTGATTGGACTGGATAGCGTGATTATTGCACAGGTGTGCCTTAGGCTGGCCACAATAAAAAGGCCACCCTAAAATGTGCAGATTTACAGTATTGGGGAAGTCCAGTGGAGGGGGGAAGCAGAATACCAGTAATGTATCCAGTGTGTCCACCATTGGCCTCACGCAGTGCAACTCTTCGGGTTGTTGATTGCGGCCTGTGAAGCATTGTTCCACTCTTCTGTGCGAACTTGCTGGATATTGGCAGGACCTTGAACAGGTGACTTCTAAAAAAAACTGGTCAGGAGTGCACTTGACTAATAATATTTCTAGCTATTATAAGACTTGTATCCTGCATTTTCCAACAGCTTCCCCTTGGCAGTCTCTAATTGTCAGTTGTCTCTGAGCTAGTGGATAGAGGAGATTATCTGCTATGACCTCTCCCATACACAGACATGAGGGATTCCTGCCTCTGTATCCAACAGTCTACCGCCCTATGCACACGCTGCAGTTTTTTATGCAGTTTTGGGTGCTGTTTGTGACACAAAACTCCATGATTTTCCTTACCCAGCAAAGTCTATGAGATTTCAGTTTTTGCTGTGCACTCGCTGCTTTAATTTTGTGTTGTCCACAAAACTGCAGCATGTCAATTTTTTTGAGCTTTTCCCTGGGTTTTTCACCGACATCAAAAACGCATTTGAGGTTTTTTTTGCCACAAGATGAGGTTTTTATTGGCCACAGGGTGCAGTTTTGTGGTGAACGCAAAACCGCAACGTGCGGACATACCCTAAAGTAGCAGCAGCAGAGAGGGCAATATACAGAAGTACTAAGCAGTGTAACTGTGAATAAAGTACTGTAATGAGATAAACACTTACTAGAAAGCCGCAGTACATTCTGCACATGTTTTCCTTTCTTACTCTGCTTCCCCTCCTGAGCTGGTAGACTGATTTAGCTGTTTTTTCAAAGTTCAGGAGAAGAAGAAACATTATATACAAGTACTGAGCATTGTAACTGTGAATCCAGTACTGTGATGAGATAAACACTTACTAGAAAGCCGCAGTACACTCTGTACGCACCTCCCTTTTTTTGCTTCCCCTCCTGAACGGTATACTGATTTAGCTGTTTTTTCAAAGTTCAGGAGAAGAAACATTATATAGAAGTACTGAGCATTGTAACTGTGAATACAGTACTGCACTGAGATAAACACTTACTAGAAAGCCACAGTACATTCTGTACGCCCCTCCCAAGCTGGTAGACTGATTTAGCTGTTTTTACACAGTTCAGGAGGAGAAGAAACATTATGCAGTAGTACTGAGCAGTGTAACTGAGAATCCAGTACTGTGATGAGATAAACACTTACTAGAAAGCCGCAGTACATTCTGTATGCCCCTCCTGAGCTTGTAGACTGATTTAGCTATTTTTTCAAAGTTCAAGAGGAGAAGAAACATTATACAAACGTACTGAGCAGTGTAATTGGGAATCCAGTACTGTGATGAGAAACACTTACTAGAAAGCCGCAGTACATTCTGCACACCCCTCCCTTTCTTACTCAGCTTCCCCTCCTGAGCTGGTAGACTGATTTAGTTGTTTTTCAAACGTTTAGGAGAAGAAACATTATATAGAAGTACTGAGCAGTGTAACTGTGACTCCAGTACTGTAATGAGATAAGCACTTACTAGAAAGCCGCAGTACATTCTGTACACCCCTCCTGAGCTACTAGATTGATTTAGCTGTTTTTTCAAAGTTCAGGAGGAGAAGAAACATTATACAGTAGTAATGAGCAGTGTAACTGTGAATCCAGTACTGTGATGAGAAACACTTACTAGAAATCCGCAATACATTCTGTTCACCCTTCCCTTTCTTACTCCGCTTTCTCTCCTGAGCTGGTAGTCCCTTGTTTTATTCCAAAACTGTTTTAGCCGTTTCTCAGAGTTCAGGAGGAGAAGAAACAATTCGCTCATAAGCATATTTTGCTTTGAAGATATTCCAAAAAGTTTCTTCTTACATTCGCTTGCACTGTTTCTTAAAACAGCGGCGACCATTCAAGTCATAAAAGTTTCCATTCACTGACTGCAAGCGGAGATTCTGATAATGGGGGGGGGGCAAAGTATATTTCAGCTAAATTAAAAAAAAAAAAAAAATAAAAAGCCGTTCGCCATTTTTGCAACCAAAGCATTCTTCATACAGACATATAGGCGATGCTCAACATTCCGTTTATTGCATTAGATGGAACGCAGACACATTCACATCCTGGAATTTTATACTTTTTTTTTCCTCTTATAAAATCCCATTTGGAAGTAGCTGAGGACAATTAGAGGATCTTATTTACATGAGCACTGTACTTAAGACACAATTGCCGAGGTTTTTTCTTTTTTTTTTTATTGAATTTTGTGTGGGAAGATCACTTTTGTATACTGCCAAGGAAATTGCCCTAGTGTTGTTCTCTTCAGTGTGACACATCTCTCCTCCGCGGCTTGACACTGACTGGAGAGAATTAGACGCGCACATGAAGCTGTTTTCAAAGGTTTTCCTACACAAAGTTCTTAGCAAAAAGTAAAGCCGAACCCATAAGAGAGACAATTACTGATGTCTAAACGCCTCTCCGAGTCACATACTTTGTGACTTAGAAAAAAAAAAAAATACATATATTTCTAACGTTCACATAACCCCGACATCAGATTTAGTTTACTTAAAGGGAACAAGTCTCCGGGGTAGGTTACCTTCCTATTACTACCAAAATAAGGAATAATAATAATAATAATAATAATAATAATAATAATAATAATAATAATATTATAATAATAATAATAAAATAATAATACATAATAAAATATAAAATAAAAATATATAATAAAATATATAATAATAATAAATATATAATAAAATACTAATAATAATATATAAAATAATAATAATATTATATAATAAAATAATAATATAAAATAATAATATTATATAATAAAATAATAATATAAAATAATAATATATAATAAAATAATAATAATATAGAAAATAATATTAATATAATAATAATATTTATTAATTTATATAGCGCTGTTAATTCCACATCACTTTACATACAATGACAACACCGTCCCCATTGGGGTTCACAATATACATTCCTCATCAGTATGTTTTTGGATTAGATATCTTCATCAGAACTATATTCAGATCCAACAATGGGCCCAAACAAGAGGCTGGGGTGAGTTTATGTGCGACTGCTAAGCTTCTCAAACCTATAGACGAAAAAAAAAACACAAACCAAAAACCCTCCCCATGTGAGCAGATCAGAGAATAAACTCAGATTTGTGAAAGGGGTGATAACTTGAAAAAAAGTTCCTGTATCCCTCTGGAGCACAGTAATACACGGTGACTGGTAGGAGGTGATAACTTGAAGAAAAGTCCCCGTTTCATCTTCTTGGGTGACTTGAGGCTATAATGGGTCAGAGGTCTGTGATAATTGCAAATGGGTAGAGGGGATGACATGAAGAAAAGCCCCCATTTCACCTTCTATACAGGGTCAGAGGTCTGTGATAGGCAGTGATGGGTAGGAGGTGATAAAATGAAGACAAGTCCCTGTTTCACCTTCTTGGGAGACTTGAGGATATACAGGTTCAGAGGTCTGTGATCGGTAGCGATGGGTAGAAGGAGATGACAAAGAAAAGCCCCAGTATCACCGTTTTGGGTAACTTGAGGCAATACAGGATCAAAGGTTTGTGATCGGTAAAGATGGGTAGGAGGTGATAACTTGAAGAAAAGTCCCCATTTCACCTTCTTTGGTGACTTGAGGCTATTATGGGTCAGAGGTCTGTGATAAATGGCAATGGGTAGGATGTGATGACATGAAGACAAGTCCCCATGTCACCTTCTTGGGTGCTGAAGCTACACATGGTCGGAGGTCTGATAGGTAGAGATGAGTAGGAGGTGATGACATGAAGAAAAGTTCCAAATTCACTTTCTTGGGTGACTTAAGACTATAGAGGGTCAGAGGTAGTGATGTGTAGGAGCTGATGACAAGAAGTCACCGTATTACCTTCTTGGGTGACTTAAGGCTATACAGGGTCAGAGGTCTGTGATAGGTCGTGATGGCTAGAAGGTCGTGATGGCTAGAAGCTGAAGACATGAAGAAAAGTCCCCGTATCACCTTCTTGGGTGATGAAGCTATACAGGCTAAAGTAAGAGCTCTGTGATAAGTAACGATGGGTAGGAGGTATGAAGAAAAGCCCCCATTTCATACAGGGTTGAAAAAGAGGTGAAAAAACAAGTCCCTGTTTCACCTTCTTGGGTGACTTGAGCATGTACAGGGTCAGAGGTCTGATCGGTAGTGATGGGTAAAAGGTGATGACATGAAGAAAAGTCCTCGTATCACTGTCTTGGGTGACTTGAGGCTATCAGGGTCAGAGGTCTGTGATGGGTAGTGATGGCTAGTAGGTGATATGAAGAAAAGTGCCCATTTCATCTTCTATACAGGGTCAGAGGTCTGTGATAGGTAGTGAGGTGTAGGAGGTGATGACATGAAGAAAAGTCCCTGTATCACCGTTTTGGGTAACTTGAGGCTATTTGGGTCAGAGGTCTGTGCTAAATGGCAATGGGTAGGAGATGATAACATGAAGACAAGTCCCCATTTCACCTTCTTGGGTGCTGAAGCTACACATGGTCGGAGGTCTGTGATAAGTAGAGATAGGTAGGAGGTGATGACATGAAGTCCCCGTATTACCGTCCTGGGTGACTTGAGGCTATACAGGGCCAGAGGTCTGTGATGGGTAGCGATGGATAGGAGGTGAAGACATGAAGGAAAGTACCCGTATCACCTTCTTGGGTGATGAAGCTATACAGGGTAAGGTAAGAGTTCTGTGATAAGTAACGATAGGTAGGGGGCGATGACATGAAGAAAAGCCCCCATTTCACCTTCTATACAGGGTCAGAGGTCTGTGATAGGCAGTGACCGGTAGGAGGTAAAAAAAAATAAAAAAGGAAAACAAGTCCCTGTTTCACCTTCTTGGGAGACTTGAGGATATACAGGTTCAGAGGTCTGTGATAGGTCGTGATGGCTAGAAGGTGATGACATGAAGAAAAGTCCTCATATCACTGTCTTGGGTGACTTTAAGCTATACAGGGTCAGAGGTCTGTGATAGGCAGTGATAGGTAGGAGGTGATGACATGAAGGAAAGTCCCCATATCACCTTCTTGGGGGACGAAGCTATACAGGTTCAGAGGTCTGTGATAGGTCGTGATGGCTAGGAGGTGATGACATGAAGAACAGTCCTCGTATCACTGTCTTGGGTGACTTGAAGCTATACAGGGTCAGAGGTCGGTGATAGGCAGTGATGGGTAGGAGGTGATGACATGAAGGAAAGTCCCCATATCACCTTCTTGAGGGACGAAGCTATACAGGGTCAAAAGTCTGTGATAGGTCGTGATGGCTAGGAGTTTCCTACTCCACACTGATGAAGGGCAAATACCCCGAAACAGCTGTCTGTGGATGGATACCATGTTTGGCATAGGTGGTCTCCTTGACTGGAGACTGCCCTTCCCGTGGTTGTTACTTCCCGGTGAAAGACCTGGCTAGTTTCCAGCCAGCGTTGAGAAACATGTGATGGTGTCTCCACGGCATTCTTGTTTTGCACAGTTTGCAGACAGTCCTGGGGTGTCCGGCTGTAGAAGGTCACAGCATTTGGCTACACAAACTGCTCCCTGACATTCTATTCTTCTTGCAATGGTGTAAATGGTATCCTATGTATCTTCTCTGCTTGAGGTAAACCCCTTTCCTTTTAGGACCCTGCGGATATCCTCACCTTTCAGCTGTCAATCATCATCACTTGTGTCCTTAAATACCCACAATGAAGAAACATTGTTGTGTGTTGCTGTTCCTCTCCCCGAGTCTTTTTTGGAGATAAGTTGTTCATTCACTTCTCTGTTTGTGCTCCGTGTTTCACGTTTAGTACTTAGTGGGGTTGACTAAGTGCTCATCCCATCCGTTCCTTACCTAGAGCCCAGTTCAGGGTCAGCCAGGGCCAGGTATCCTGCTCAGCACATAAGTATGGAACCTATCTAGGGTGGTATGGGGAACCAGGGGCCAAGGAACGTTTGGTCAGTGGTCACCATCTCCCCCTTTCCTAGGCAAAGGGTATCCCCTCCCTGTTTCCACATGCGTGGAACTTCCCCATACCTAGCGTGACAATATCCAGCTATCACATGCCCACTGGGTTCTGAGAAGGAAGTGCCATTACCGCTTCACATTACTATATACACAATACTTGTTTAGCGCTGTGTATATACAGTGCCCAGGAAGGCAGAAACTTTAGACAACGTCTCTGCCTTCTTGGTGGAAACGTTGCACTGTCTGATAGCCAGCTGCTCTACTATGTAGAGATGAATGCGGACTGCCGAGAAGGTTGTAGCCTATGTGTAGTCCACAAGTCCAGTCTGCACCGACCGACTATTTAGGTAAGTATTATAAAGTGATGTTTATGTTCTCACAGCGGCCTGGGCTCTTATATACAGCATGTTAGATTGCTGTATATAAGAGCTCACTGGTGGTGGCCACAGCTTAGAGTCACCAAATCTGGTGACAGGTTCCCTTTAACGGATGTGACATAAAAAGGTTTCTTGCCCGTCCTTAGAGGATCAACACTAGTCTATAGAAATAATGGCGATCCAGACAAGCCTCTACATGAAGCTCCACACAGTAGACTTTCTTGGCCGCTTCACGTACATCTCCATCCAATAATCACACACTCACTTTATGGGACAGTGAATGTAATCAACCAGATCAAAAAGAAAAATCATTTACCAAAAGTTACTTCTCCTTTCCCAGTTTTGTCAAAGAGTTGAAAAGCCACCATAAATAAAGCATCCGGAGCGCAGAGGACGGACTCGAAAGCCACAAACTCCTGGAAGGAGATCAACCTGGAAAATAAAGGAAAGGGTTAGAAGACCAGACAGAAAGGAGGAAAAAATAGCAACCGCGATAAGATTCCAAAATTATAAGTATATTTACACAAATTTACTAGTACAATGTACCGTATGTTTCTGTACATACATTCAGCGCTGTGGGGTCGGTAAACCAAACCTTCGACTCCGACTCCTCAATTTCTCTTGCACCGACTCCCACTCGGGAGTCGGGAGTCGGGAGTCGGGAGTCGGGAGTCGGGAGTCGGGACTCGGGACTCGGGACTCGGGACTCGGGACTCGGGACTCGGGACTCGGGACTCGGGACTCGGGACTCGGGACTCGGGACTCGGGACTCGGGACTCGGGACTCGGGACTCGGGACTCGGGACTCGGGACTCGGGACTCGGGACTCGGGACTCGGGACTCGGGACTCCTACATATATTGCTTATAGTTAGGTGAAAAATGTATTGTAATACATGAACATGTGTATGTGAACATCAGACATTTAATCATTTTTATGATACAATAATCAAGATATTTGGATAGAACATAACATTTATTGGATACAACTTTAGAACACAAACTGTAATAAATTGTAAATATGTAATACACTATGTAATATACAGTAGATTACATATATATCCTGTGTGTGTGTATATATTACATAGTGTATTACATATTTACAATTTATTAGTTTGTGTTCTAAAGTTGTATCCAATAAATATATTTTATGTTCTAAATATCTTGATTATTGCATCATAAAAATTATTAAATGTCTGATGGTCACATTGTACTACAATACATTTTTCACTTAAATATAAGCATTATACTAAATATTATTTAGTAAAATATTCAGCACATTCTGCATTGCACCACTGTCCCCAATTTATTATATATTTTAGGAGTCGGAGCATTTTATACCGACTCCAGCTCCACCAAAATGAGCTCCGACTCCACGACTCCGACTCCACAGCCCTGCATACATTATATATGTTTTATACTCCAGAGCTGCACTCACTATTCTGCTGGTGCAGTCACTGTGTACATACATTACATTATTGATCCTGAGTTACCTCCTGTATTATATTCCAGAGCTGCACTCACTATTCTGCTGGTGCAGTCACTGTGTATATACAGTTCATTACTGATCCTGAGTTACCTCCTGTATTATATTCCAGAGCTGCACTCACTATTCTGCTGGTGCAGTCACTGTGTACTTACATTACATTACTGATCCTGTACTGATCCTGAGTTACCTTCTATATTATACTCCAGAGCTGCACTCACTATTCCGCTGGTGCAGGGTTTTGAGAGTTATGTTTATGTTCCAGAATGCAATATGACTATATTTGAGTAAATGTTGATATTTTTGTTAAAGAATATACAGTATGTAGATTGTTGTTCATGAAAATAAAAAACATGTCTTGAAAATAAGCCCTATCGCATCTATCGGAGCAAAAAAAAAAAATACAAGACCCTGCCTTATTTTCGGAGAAACATGGTAGGTACTAAGAGGGTTAATCGACCATGACAAGGGCCGGGTTTTTTTGTGAACAGTCAAAGAGATGGGTGGGATGGCTGTTCATATATCTCCACCCTAGGGTGTGATCCAGCAGTAACAAGGACTCTGGAGTCACTTATTGTTCTGTGTATGGAGGTAGCAGACCTCCAGAGCTGGGCTCTCCTTGTTCTGTGTATGGAGGTAACAGACCTCCAGAGCTGGGCTCTCCTTGTTCTGTGTATGGAGGTAACAGACCTCCAGAGCTGGGCTCTTCTTGTTCTGTTTATGGAGGTAACAGACCTCCAGAGCTGGGCTCTTCTTGTTCTGTGTATGGAGGTAACAGACCTCCAGAGCTGGGCTCTCCTTGTTCTGTGTATGGAGATAACAGACCTCCAGAGCTGGGCTCTTCTTGCTCTGTGTATGGAGGTAACAGACCTCCAGAGCTGGGCTCTTCTTGTTCTGTGTATGGAAGTAACAGACCTCCAGAGCTGGGCTCTTCTTGTTCTGTGTATGGAGGTAACAGACCTCCAGAGCTGGGCTCTTCTTGTTCTGTGTATGGAGGTAACAGACCTCCAGAGCCGGGCTCTTGTTGTAAAGAGGGAACCCTGAAGCTTAGCCGGGTGAAACCTGCAGTTCTATGGACGGTGTTTATGCTCTTATTTTCTTTGTGCCTGAAAGGGTCTTCTTGTTTGGTTTTATTTTGTTATTCAGGTGTATGAAGTCCAAAAGTATATGATTAGTTATGCAGATTCTTGTCAGGTCACTGCATTGTTACTGTTTTGCTTCTAAAACTTTAAAATTAAATGTGTTATTTTGTTAGTATTTTCTAAATCCACTTTTTGGCTTTCAGCTCTGCCTGAATACTTCTAGGCTCTCCATCACATTCAAGCATGTCTCCACCAAAATCTGATCCCAGGTCTCTTCTACACGTTCCCAGTGTTGGTGTATACTGGTCAGGTCTCTTCTCCACGTTCCCAGTGTTGATGTATACTGGTCAGGTCTCTTCTCCACGTTCCCAGTGTTGATGTATACTGGTCAGGTTTCTTCTACATGTTCACAGTGTTGGTGTATACTGGTTAGGTTTCTTCTACATGTTCACAGTGTTGGTGTATACTGGTTAGGTTTCTTCTACATGTTCACAGTGTTGGTGTATACTGGTCAGGTTTCTTCTCCATGTTCCCAGTGTTTGTGTATACTGGTCAGGTCTCTTGTATACATTCCCAGTGTTGGTGTATACTAGTCAGGTCTCTTCTCCATGTTCCCAGTGTTTGTGTATACTGGTCAGGTCTCTTCTCCACGTTCCCAGTGTTGGTGTATACTGGTCAGGTCTCTTCTCCACGTTCCCAGTGTTGGTGTATACTGGTCAGGTCTCTTCTCCACGTTCCCAGTGTTGGTGTATACTGGTCAGGTCTCTTCTCCACGTTCCCAGTGTTGGTGTATATTGGTCAGGTTTCTTCTACATGTTCCCAGTGTTGGTGTATACTGGTCAGGTCTCTTCTCCACGTTCCCAGTGTTGGTGTATACTGGTCAGGTCTCTTCTCCACGTTCCCAGTGTTGTATACTGGTCAGGTCTCTTCTCCACGTTCCCAGTGTTGGTGTATACTGGTCAGGTTTCTTCTCCATGTTCCCAGTGTTGGTGTATACTGGTCAGGTCTCTTCTCCACGTTCCCAGTGTTGGTGTATACTGGTCAGGTCTCTTCTACACATTCCCAGTGTTGGTGTATACTGGTCAGGTCTCTTCTACATGTTCCCAGTGTTGGTGTATACTGGTCAGGTCTCTTCTCCACGTTCCCAGTGTTGTATACTGGTCAGGTCTCTTCTCCACGTTCCCAGTGTTGGTGTATACTGGCCAGGTCTCTTCTCCACGTTCCCAGTGTTGGTGTATACTGGCCAGGTCTCTTCTCCACGTTCCTAGTGTTGGTGTATACTGGTCAGGTCTCTTCTCCACGTTCCCAGTGTTGGTGTATACTGGTCAGGTCTCTTCTCCACGTTCCCAGTGTTGGTGTATACTGGTCAGGTCTCTTCTCCACGATCCCAGTGTTGGTGTAAACTGGTCAGGTCTCTTCTCC